>NC_041399.2:0-265209 GCF_900747795.2 Erpetoichthys calabaricus
ATTGCATGCTAGGATTGAGATTATTAGTAAACTTATTAAGATGATTTAATATATGATACAAAGATAAGGAATTTTAGAGCATGTTTAGATGATTGTCTATGTAAATTGGAAAGAGAATAAATTGATATGAACAAGTTATCTAAATGAATACCCTAGTTGAGATGATATGTTTGAATAAGGAGCCTTTGACTAAAGACATAGAATCCCCAAGTGAACAAAAAAGACTGGAGAATTGAAAACATCTTGGTAAGTCAATGAATTGATTATTTATTTAATTTTGGAAAATGTTGAGCTTTATGAGGGCAGTTGCTTTTACTTGGTGAATATATAGAAAGGATTTTTTGAAAGATTTGAAGGTGGATGAAAATGTTGAGCTTTATGATGGCAGTTGCTTTTACTTGGTGAATATATGGAAAAGATTGTTTGAAGAATTTAAAAATGAATGAAAGTGTTGAGCTTTATGACGGCAGTTGCTTTTACTTAGTGAATATATAGGAAAGATTTTTTGAAAGATTTGAAAATGATTTAAAATGTTGAGCTTTATGATGGCAGTTGCTTTTATTTACTGAATATATAGAAGGGATTTTTTGAAAGATTTGAAAAGGATTCAGAATGTTGAGCTTTATGATGGCAGTTACCTTTACCTACTGAACATATGGAAAAGATATTTGAAAGATTTGGAAATGACATAAAGGATTATTGAGCTGTATGAGGGCAGATGCCTTTATTTAGTGAACATATAGAAAGGATTTTTGAAAGATTTTAAAATAATATGATTGATTATTTATTTTCATTATGAAAATGTTGAGCTTTATGATGGTAGTTGCTTGGACCTAGTGAATATATAGAAAGATTTTGAAAGATTTGAAAAAAGTGATGCTGGATGATGGTAATTACCCTATAAAATAATTCTGGAACAGTATGTACTAAGATGGCCAACCCTGATAAAACCCTAACCTTAAAAATAGTGAAGGTAAACGCCTAAACTTAATCAGTGATTATCAATGCCTGAACCTAATGAGTGAATATCAGAGCCTAAACTTAATGATAGTGAAAGGAATGCCTGAACCTAAATCAAGGATTATCAATGCCTGAACCTAATGAGTGAATACCAGAGCCTAAACTTAATGATAGTGAAAGGAATGCCTGAACCTAACCAGTGATTTGAACGCCTAACCCTAATTGACAATAACCCTAATAGACAATAACCCTAATAGACAATAACCCTAATTGACAATAACCCTAATTGACAATATCCATAAAAAAGAAACAAAAGAGATGTAAAAGACAATATGAATCAAATAGACCCAGAGTAGGAGATTGCCTGATTAAGATTTTGAAAATATGTAAGATGATTATAATAAAAAAATTAAAAACATAAGAAAACTCAAGCAGTGAGACTGAAGGCAGAGGTGTGTTAAACCAGCAAGGACACAGGTGAGGAGAGTGCCACTACCTTGGGTTGATATACAAAACCCAAGGGATAACAAACAGTGCGAACATATGCGCACTATAAACTAGAAAAAAATAGAAAAACCTAACCTAGCCAGGTCCCACTGTGTATGAGCTGGAGATGGCACAATACTCTGACAGAATGTTTATGATGGTCCTTGAGGGGCGATGTTGGTTAACCTAGAGGATACTGTCTTAAGAAACTAAAAAGTATAAAAGACAATATTGAAAAGACAGAAACTAAAAAGTATAAAAGACAATATTGAAAAGACAGAGACCTAAGGAAATGTACTAATAAACCCTAATACAGGAATAGAAATGATGATATGATTGTATTGTGGTAATGAGAGACACTAGAAATCTTGCACAATGATATTGATTAACCTAGAGGAGACTATTGTGAAGCCGGAGGCATGTGATCCTAGTGCCTACCTGAGCATAGAGAAAATAGAGACCTAAGGGAATGTATCGATGATTTGTGTCAAGAGTGAAGGTGAATCTTATTCCATGGTACTTAGTGACATTGCTTGAGTTAGAAAATAAATATTAGTTTGACAATAATTTTGAAAGAAACAAGAAAAGAAATAGATTGACAATAAAAAGATATGAAAGCCAATGTGAAAAACAAAGGAGAATTAATGTATTTAAGATATGTCTTTGACTTAAAGAAAGAACCTTGTTCCGGAATGTTCTGGAAAGAAATGGATCTTAGGCTGTAGGGCAGACAACAGGCCGCAGCTGCAGAAGCAGGCACCTAATTTGCATAGGAACGCATTGCATGCTAGGATTGAGATTATTAGTAAACTTATTAAGATGATTTAATATATGATACAAAGATAAGGAATTTTAGAGCATGTTTAGATGATTGTCTATGTAAATTGGAAAGAGAATAAATTGATATGAACAAGTTATCTAAATGAATACCCTAGTTGAGTTGATATGTTTGAATAAGGAGCCTTTGACTAAAGACATAGAATCCCCATGTGAACAAAAAAGACTGGAGAATTGAAAACATCTTGGTAAGTCAATGAATTGATTATTTATTTAATTTTGGAAAATGTTGAACTTTATGACGGCAGGTGCCTTTACTTAGTTAATATATAGAAAGGATTTTTTGAAAGATTTGAAGGTGGATGAAAATGTTGAGCTTTATGATGGCAGTTGCTTTTACTTGGTGAAATATATGGAAAAGATTGTTTGAAGAATTTAAAAATGAATGAAAGTGTTGAGCTTTATGACGGCAGTTGCTTTTACTTAGTGAATATATAGGAAAGATTTTTTGAAAGATTTGAAAATGATTTAAAATGTTGAGCTTTATGATGGCAGTTGCTTTTATTTAGTGAATATATAGAAGGGATTTTTTGAAAGATTTGAAAAGGATTCAGAATATTGAGCTTTATGATGGCAGTTACCTTTACCTATTGAACATATGGAAAAGATATTTGAAAGATTTGGAAATGACATAAAGGATTATTGAGCTGTATGAGGGCAGATGCCTTTATTTAGTGAACATATAGAAAGGATTTTTGAAAGATTTTAAAATAATATGATTGATTATTTATTTCATTATGAAAATGTTGAGCTTTATGATGGTAGTGGCTTGGACCTGGTGAATATATAGAAAGATTTTGAAAGATTTGAAAAAAGTGATGCTGGATGATGGTAATTACCCTATAGAATAATTCTGGAACAGTATGTACTAAGATGGCCAACCCTGATAAAACCCTAACCTTAAAAATAGTGAAGGTAAACGCCTAAACTTAATCAGTGATTATCAATGCCTGAACCTAATGAGTGAATATCAGAGCCTAAACTTAATGATAGTGAAAGGAATGCCTGAACCTAAATCAAGGATTATCAATGCCTGAACCTAATGAGTGAATACCAGAGCCTAAACTTAATGATAGTGAAAGGAATGCCTGAACCTAACCAGTGATTTGAACGCCTAACCCTAATTGACAATAACCCTAATAGACAATAACCCTAATAGACAATAACCCTAATTGACAATAACCCTAATTGACAATATCCATAAAAAAGAAACAAAAGAGATGTAAAAGACAATATGAATCAAATAGACCCAGAGTAGGAGATTGCCTGATTAAGATTTTGAAAATATGTAAGATGATTATAATAAAAAAATTAAAAACATAAGAAAACTCAAGCAGTGAGACTGAAGGCAGAGGTGTGTTAAACCAGCAAGGACACAGGTGAGGAGAGTGCCAACCTTGGGTTGATATACAAAACCCAAGGGATAACAAACAGTGCGAACATATGCGCACTTTAACTAGAAAAAAATAGAAAAACCTAACCCTAAACCCTAACCCTAACCCTAACCCTAACCCTAACCTTTTTAAACCTTTTTAAGGAATTTTAAAGATTAATATTAATAAAAGATTTTTTTAAGGGGTTTTCTTATAGTATAAGACTTAATTATTAATAAATCATGAGGAGATTAGTTGATTGATAGATAACAAGCAATGAGCCACTGCAGACGAAAGAGAGGCTCCCTAGTTGATTTTCACCTGGAGTAAACTTTTTAGCTAGGGGAGTATAAAGAGCAGTTGCAGTTAGGCTCATTTACCAGCATATTCCCTTTGAGAAAGCTTGAAGAAAGCGAAACGTTAGGGTTTTGTTTGTTTGTTGTCTTTGTTTGTCTTGCTGAAAGCGGTTCATTGGTCCGGTGGGTAAGCTTACTCCTTTTTTTATTGTAAGAGCTCTTATTTTAAAAGTAAAAAAAATTTTTTTTCAGGCCTGGTTTTTTGAAAAAAAGTTTTTTTAGGGACAAAAGTGCACAAAAAATTTTTTTGCATGTTTGCATGATTTTTATTTTTAGTATTTTAAATGTATAGTGGTGTATTGAGACTCCGCCTATAAGTATAGCAGTCAATCATGTAGTTTGTTTCAAAATAGCATGATTGACTGGGGTTAGAACTGAGCTGTATGGTTTGATACAAAATAGTACACCGGATTCTACCACAAGGGGGAGTCCAATACATATAGTTGGAATTTTTAGTAGTGGCAATAAGGTTTTTTTTGGTGTGTTTATGTCAAATGTTGTCTGATGTCTTGTGTTGTTTTAGAGTGATATTGGTAGTAGTAGCACTTTATGATATAGCACTTTATAAAATAAGCACTTTAACAATTAAGCACTTATTATATTGTAAGCACTTTTTAAAGTGTTAAGCACTTAGTGTGCAGATTGTCCCTTTTTATGAAATTAGTTTCTTCCTGATATATTGAAATTCGGTTTGGAAGAAATAAGTTTTTAGGAGTTCTGCAGTGATCTGAGGAGATTGATTAGTCATAAGGACGGGGGAGTCACATTTCTGGTAAGACAGACTTATTGATTATTTTCTATGTTCATATCCCAAAGTAGATTTAAATTTTATGGAGTAAATTTTAGCATTATTTATAAAAAGGTGTTTTGGTTGTGGGGAATTGATCTATTTTTTATTCAAGGACTATGTCAGGGGCCTATTCCAATCGATTTGCTCCGTTACAACAACTGGGACATTCGGAGGAAAACCCAGAGGTCAACAGGGATCCTTCTTTGGAGAGGCCAATGGACAAAAGGTATTTAGCTATTTTAAAGGCAATACATCATTTAGAGATTGTTGATAGAGCCTTAAAGATAGGCCAGATCCCAAAAGGCATGCAAAGGCATGCCAATAAATTGTCCATGTTTATTAAGCCAGCATGTCCCAATATAACATCGGCAATGCAAAGGGTGAAGCGTAATACTGAGGAATGGCTAATTTGTAATCTACGTATTTTAAAACAACATTATATGAAAGTGGTTTATATTAAATACCCAGAGGTTAAAACAATTAGTGAGGTAGATTTCAAAAAAGCAATTCAATTTGGAAAAGTAAGGTATAGATCAAAGTTTACAGATACATCCATAAAGATGTTACGGCGGTTTTTGGAGGAAGGATGTATTCCAGAATTTGATATTGACTTACGGGACGCTTCACAATTCCTGAAGGTGGATCAGGATTTTGATTTATGGGAAAAGCCTAAAGGGATAAAAAGAGGTGGAGTGCAGGTTGGCACAGGTGGTTCCCAGAAGGTGGCAGGTGGGTTTTCTTCTTCTTCTTTTTCCTCTTCTCCTTTGTCTCGTTCTTTTCATCCATCTCTTAAGTTTGGGGGAGAAGACCGGGGTAGTGTGACAGAACATAATAGGTCGGGCTCAACAGATTATTGCCCTATGGTAGTTAGTGGAAGAAAGGATAATGGTGAACTACGAATCATGGGGCATAATAAAAGTTTGGATGAAGTTGTTCGGGTGGATGGGATAGAGGGGAATAAGAGTCAGGATGGTAAGATGGAGTTTTCTTCTTCTTCTTCTTCTTCCTGGACAGGTGCTGCTGAAATAAAAACAATAATTAATAAATTTTTACTTACCTCTGAGCCTGATTTATTGCTGGACAGGGTAGGGGGATCTCCTCCGGGGTCTTCTATGAGGTTGTCTCCTGGTCCGGGGTCTCCGCCGACGTCACGGGCACCTTTAGGGATCTCGTCTGGGGGGCAGAGGGATTCTGTAGGGTTGTCTGGTTCCTTACCTGTGAAAGAAGGAGTAGTGGGTGATTTGGGAACAAGAGGAAGACTTAGGAGGAGACAGGATGAACTGAGGGAGAGACAGGACAGTATGCGGAATAGTAGATTGGATGATGGGCGCCAGGAGAGTGATGTAGGACTGGAAAAGGAAATACTTACCAATAGGGCAGAAGAATATAGATGGCAAAAAGTTGAATATTCATCACCTGATACAGTAAATAGAGTGATGTGGGAAAGTGATAGTGAAGAACAACATGAGAAGCTGAGTCAACAAGGAGAAACGGGGAGGGAGATGGATGAAGGTGGAGAGGTGGAAGGGGTAGAGGCGGAGGAGACTAGATTGGATATGTTGGAGGGGAGTGTTGAAAGAGAGGAGTGGTTGATAAGGGAAAGTGTGGTGGATGAGGAGGGTAAACAAAGTAAGATTTCAATTTCTCTTGCAGGTGGAACAGCTACATCAGTGACAGGAATTTTATCATTGGATATAGGAAAGGGAGACATAAGGAGGGAGGAGATGAATAGTGAAAATTTACTAAATGATCGGGATAATGATCTGGTAAATCACACTGATCCCTCTATAAAAATGGTGGAAAGGAATGATAGTGATGAGGATGGGGCTGAGAAGAATGGAATACATAGAGTTGAACAGGTTGAGATCGTATATAGGGTGAAGAGATTTGAGAAATGGAGAAAGAACAAAAAGGTGTGTGAATTGCCAGAGGGGAAACGATATCTTTTTTTAGGAGATTCCAACTTAGCCAGAATACCTCACTTTAGGCAGGAAGAAACGGTGGTGTATAGTTTTCCAGGGGCTAGAATGATGGAGGTGAGTGAGATTTTGAAGAGAATAAGGGGAGGAGTAGAAAATTTTGCGAAAGTCATTTTGGCGTTTGGGCTGAATGATTGTTTAAATACTTATGGCCTTAGGCAGGATTCAGAAAGGAAATGGTTACAAGTCATCTCGTTGGTAAAAAAGTTTTTTAAAAATGCACAGGTGTATATTTGTAAGATTCCCTTCTCATTTGAGCATCAATCTCAGGAGGTAGTAAATAATGTGTTAGAGATCAATCAAATGATGGAGAGGCTGCCAGGGATTCAGATATTGGACTCCTCGGTCTTGGGAGATGTAGAACTGGAAGAGGATGGAGTTCATTGGGTTCCATTTCAAGCTTTCCAGATCTTTGATTTATGACTAGAGGCATTGGAATTGTGGGAGGAAACCCCTCGGTTTGTACAAGCGAAGGATATCAACATCATAAATTTGAGTGAGGATTTTAGGCTTACGGAGATAGATGTGAAATTGTTACAGCGGGGTCTGACATTTGTGCCGACACCATTAGAAATTGATAGGGATGAGCTGAAGAAGGATGTGGCGTGGTATCATAGGAGACTCAAATTGTTGGATTACTTTGGTTATGAGCAGGATAGTAGTCCAAAGAAATTTGTTGAACCATCATATTGGGTGCCGGCGGAGGATAAGATTTCCGAACAGATATTACAGCTAATCGATAAGGATAGGAGGAGTTTGAATGGCAGTTGGACTCTTAGGGAGGAATCAGATAATCTCACATCAGATAACCTTACAGAAGATGAAAGAGATTCATTGAGGTACTTGAGAAGTAATCAGAATATTGTGATAAAGCCCGCTGATAAAGGTTCAGTAGCGGTGATTATGGATAGGACCCAATATTTACGAGAGGCTCGGCGTCAGCTGAGTAATAGGTTTTATTATCGACCAATTAAAAAGTCGATTCAGGAGAAAAATAAGAAACAAATAGAGAAGATAGTAACCGCACTGTATACAGATGGCTATATCACAGGGAAACAAAAGAAATATTTAAATGGACCTGACGACCCGTCTGTGCGTAAATTCTATCTGTTACCCAAGGTTCATAAACGATCACAATTATGGACGGTGCCACATATGATTCCTCCGGGTAGACCAATTGTCTCGGATTGTTCCTCTGAGTCCTGTCGAGTAGCAGAGTATATTGATTATTATATTAATCCGTTATCCCAAAGGCATAACAGTTTTGTAAAAGATACCTACCATTTTTTGGACTTGATTCGTAGTCAGATAGTCCCAACTAGAGCATTCCTCTTTACAATGGATGTAGAATCCTTGTATACCAATATTGAGACAGGATTGGGATTGAAGGCTGTTAGGGCGGTTCTTCAGAAATGGCCAGATGGTAATAGGCCTGACGAATACCTGTTAAAATTATTACAGCTAAGTCTTTTGAACAATGATTTTGAATTCAATGGGAGATTTTATTTACAGGTATATGGTACAGCCATGGGGAAGAAGTTCGCCCCGGCTTATGCAAATATTTATATGTCCCAATGGGAACAAGAAGCATTTGGCAAATGCCATAGGCTTCCAGTCCTATACTTACGATTCCTGGACGATATATTTGGTGTATGGACACACACTAGGCAGGAATTTGATCAATTCCTCTATGTATTGAATAATACCCATCCTGCAATAAAATTAAAAGCTGAGGTGAGCTTTGACAAGGTTGTGTTTTTGGACACACAGATTTACTTCCATCAACGGTCATTGAAGGAGAAAACATTAGCTTCTAGAGTCCATTTTAAGACTACAAACACTCACGCACTATTATACAAAACTAGTTTCCATCCAAGACATACTTTCAAGGGTATTATCAAATCACAGCTCATTAGGTTTTTTAGAATCAATACAGATGTACAATATGCTTTACAAGCCACACATACTTTGTTTAGAGCGCTTAGAAAGAGAGGGTACACAAGGCGGTATTTGAGGGAGATTAAGATTGAAGTGATGGCGGAATATAGGAGATATATTAGACGACCAAATAAGTACTCAAATAAAAATACTGGTAGGCCGCAACTCCCGAGTAATTTTTCAGGGGAAATAAATGATTGTTCATGGCTTACTGAAATAGGGTCAGATATTACAATAGAGGAATATAATAACAATGACAATATTATTCGAAAGTGTAGTGAGGGGAAGGACTCATTGTGGATGGATGAATTTTGTTCATATTTTGGCAAATTTCGATGTAGGAGTGGGATAATAGGAATTTGGCAGAAATTTGATTCTTTGTTTCTCTTTCGGCCTCTTTCTTTTTCACCTCACTTGCCTCTCTGGGATGCCTTTCTGTTGCAAAATAAAACTGAAAATAGGGATGACTATATTCAGTCTTCCTGTATAATAAATAACAGCTTTTCTCGGGTAAGTATATTGGGTTCGGAGACGTATCCGAGTGATGGAGATACTATAATCGAAGGAGCATTGGGTGGAGTTGGATTAAGTAGAGCTGGTGGACAGTTTTGTAGGCTCTTGGAGATATTTCTAATGCCGGTTGAAATGAGGGAATCACAAACCACGGTCCAGATCGAGTGGCAGGTATTACAACAAAATCTAGGAAATTACCCTAGGTGGCAGATAGGGCAGCTTTTTCCAGTACGAGACATGGAAGTGAGTAAAGAACAGGAGGTGATTTCCATGGGATTACACAATTTTAATGAGTGGAAAGTAGGACAAACAATTTCACGCTTGTGTGAGGAACAATCGTTGGCGGATGATTTGGTTATAGAGCAGGTCATTAGTTTTGACCCTAATTATGGGGAGGTTCATTCTCAGAGAAAGAGAGGGGATGATAGGTTTGCCCCTTGTATAGACCCTAATCTTAACAAACTTGGGGATGAGCAGAGGATGGAGGGTCAGAGTGTGGACCATATGGAGGATTCGGTCTCACGATCTGACCTGGATCTTAATCGTAATCCTAATCCAGAGGTTTGCCCTAGCCCTAATTCCAAGATTAATCTGGGTGAATGGGACTCCTATATTAACCCTAATCCTAATTTCAACTCTGAGCAATTGGACCTCTATACTAACCCTAATCCTAATCTTAACCTGAAGGAATTGGGTTCCTATAATAGTCATAATCTTAGTCTTAATCCTGAGAAATTAAACCTCCATACTCACCCATATTTTAATTGTAACTCGGAGGAATTGGACCCCTATACTAACTCTAATCCTGATCTTAACCCTGAGAAAGTAGGTCCCTATACCAACCCCAGTCCTAAGTGTTACTCTGGACGATGGGACCCCTGTGCCAACTCTAATCCTAATCTTAACCCTGAGGAATTGGATCTTTATACTTATTCCAATTCTAATCCTAACCCTGGGGAACTGGACCCCTATATTAACCCCAATCCTAATCTTAACCCTGAGAAATTAGGCCCCTATTCCTACCCTAATTCTAAATTTAACCCTGGGGAATTGTACCCCTATATTAGCCCTAATTTTAACCCTGTAGAATTGGACCCCTATACTAACCCTAACCCTAATCTTAACCCTGAGGAAGTTGATCTTTGGACTAACCCGATATATGGCCCGGTTTTGAGCCCTAGATCTAAAACTAACCCTAATCAACAAATATATGGTATAAGGGTACAGAGACTTGGGTCCCCTCAATTCCCGTTATTGACTGTTTGGGATAACAGTGGAAATAAAACTGGAAGGGACTCTAATAGTGAAGTAAACAATGAGGGAGTGGTTGGACGAAACATCAGGAGTATCTGGAGCTCAGATCAGGAACTATATAAGATACAGATGGAGGGGAATAGGTTGGGATTGATGTTTAATGGAAGGGGAAAATGGATGGAGAGGCAGGGTTGTCCAGTTGAGATATGGCAGAGGAGGATGACAGTGATGACAGGGGGTGAGAGGTGCAATTGGGAAGAGGAGCTTCAATACTTACAGTTGAATTGGGAACAGGTGGTAGCAGTGATTCTTGCTGATATTGAGTTTTGGTGGCAGCAAAGCAAATTGAGGCAAGAGGAGGGAGAATATGAGAGAGAAGAGGAGGTGGAAAAAGAACAGGAGAGTAGGCGACTGATTCCAGTAGTGATGACATTTTCAAGGAAGGCACAGCAGGTATTTAAAGTAGTGAGGAGTAATTTTGAGCAGGCACAACAAGATGACGATGACTTGAGGGGCTGCAAATTGGTGGCGGCTTTCCGGAAGAATGGGAATTTAAAAGATCTGCTAGTGAGAGCATCGTGCACGGTTAAAAAAAGAAATAAATGTGCATGGCGTGTTCCATGGAAAATTAAAAAAATGGTTGGAAATCCGATCTCAGGGAAAGAAAGACCCATTTTTCAGGTATTGTCCCTTACCACCAAAAATTGTATATATGGAATTCAGTGTGGAAATTGTGGGTTATTGTATATAGGTGAAACAAAGAATACGGTTAGGGCCAGGTTTGTTCAACATCTTCGGTTCATAGAGAATCAACAGAAACCGACAGTCCTATATACACATTTTGCCCAACAAGGACATAGTCCGATCATGTTTCCAATAGCTCATGAAGGATATTGGAATAAGACTCGGAGATTAAAAATGGAGAGGGATTGGATTGATTTTTTACAAACAAGGGCACCTGAAGGGTTAAATGAAAAATAGAATAAATAATAAACAGTATTCATTAGGGATTAGGCTGAATTAAAATCTAATTCAATATACATAGGTTAGTGAACCAGTGCGTGCCAGCAAGGCTGGCAGTCCCCTACCCTAACGCCTAACTCTGCCAGTGTCCGACCTATGTTTAAAGCCTACTCCTTAGAAATGGACTGCCAACTATTCTGGAGTAAATTGAGATCAATTGTAGAAATGAGGTTGATTGTGGGGAATTACATGAGTGCAAGATAAGTTAATTGCACTGATGGGATTAAACAAGTTTCAGAATAGAATGAGCAGGAATATGGTGAGCACTTAATTGGTTATTTAATTAGAAATTACTAATGGAGGATTGCTTTTTGATCTAATTTTAGGAATTTGGTTTGGTTTGGGATATGACATAGGGTTTTTAAACCTTTTTAAACCTTTTTAAGGAATTTTAAAGATTAATATTAATAAAAGATTTTTTTAAGGGGTTTTCTTATAGTATAAGACTTAATTATTAATAAATCATGAGGAGATTAGTTGATTGATAGATAACAAGCAATGAGCCACTGCAGACGAAAGAGAGGCTCCCTAGTTGATTTTCACCTGGAGTAAACTTTTTAGCTAGGGGAGTATAAAGAGCAGTTGCAGTTAGGCTCATTTACCAGCATATTCCCTTTGAGAAAGCTTGAAGAAAGCGAAACGTTAGGGTTTTGTTTGTTTGTTGTCTTTGTTTGTCTTGCTGAAAGCGGTTCATTGGTCCGGTGGGTAAGCTTACTCCTTTTTTTATTGTAAGAGCTCTTATTTTAAAAGTAAAAAAAATTTTTTTTCAGGCCTGGTTTTTTGAAAAAAAGTTTTTTTAGGGACAAAAGTGCACAAAAAATTTTTTTGCATGTTTGCATGATTTTTATTTTTAGTATTTTAAATGTATAGTGGTGTATTGAGACTCCGCCTATAAGTATAGCAGTCAATCATGTAGTTTGTTTCAAAATAGCATGATTGACTGGGGTTAGAACTGAGCTGTATGGTTTGATACAAAATAGTACACCGGATTCTACCACAAGGGGGAGTCCAATACATATAGTTGGAATTTTTAGTAGTGGCAATAAGGTTTTTTTTGGTGTGTTTATGTCAAATGTTGTCTGATGTCTTGTGTTGTTTTAGAGTGATATTGGTAGTAGTAGCACTTTATGATATAGCACTTTATAAAATAAGCACTTTAACAATTAAGCACTTATTATATTGTAAGCACTTTTTAAAGTGTTAAGCACTTAGTGTGCAGATTGTCCCTTTTTATGAAATTAGTTTCTTCCTGATATATTGAAATTCGGTTTGGAAGAAATAAGTTTTTAGGAGTTCTGCAGTGATCTGAGGAGATTGATTAGTCATAAGGACGGGGGAGTCACATTTCTGGTAAGACAGACTTATTGATTATTTTCTATGTTCATATCCCAAAGTAGATTTAAATTTTATGGAGTAAATTTTAGCATTATTTATAAAAAGGTGTTTTGGTTGTGGGGAATTGATCTATTTTTTATTCAAGGACTATGTCAGGGGCCTATTCCAATCGATTTGCTCCGTTACAACAACTGGGACATTCGGAGGAAAACCCAGAGGTCAACAGGGATCCTTCTTTGGAGAGGCCAATGGACAAAAGGTATTTAGCTATTTTAAAGGCAATACATCATTTAGAGATTGTTGATAGAGCCTTAAAGATAGGCCAGATCCCAAAAGGCATGCAAAGGCATGCCAATAAATTGTCCATGTTTATTAAGCCAGCATGTCCCAATATAACATCGGCAATGCAAAGGGTGAAGCGTAATACTGAGGAATGGCTAATTTGTAATCTACGTATTTTAAAACAACATTATATGAAAGTGGTTTATATTAAATACCCAGAGGTTAAAACAATTAGTGAGGTAGATTTCAAAAAAGCAATTCAATTTGGAAAAGTAAGGTATAGATCAAAGTTTACAGATACATCCATAAAGATGTTACGGCGGTTTTTGGAGGAAGGATGTATTCCAGAATTTGATATTGACTTACGGGACGCTTCACAATTCCTGAAGGTGGATCAGGATTTTGATTTATGGGAAAAGCCTAAAGGGATAAAAAGAGGTGGAGTGCAGGTTGGCACAGGTGGTTCCCAGAAGGTGGCAGGTGGGTTTTCTTCTTCTTCTTTTTCCTCTTCTCCTTTGTCTCGTTCTTTTCATCCATCTCTTAAGTTTGGGGGAGAAGACCGGGGTAGTGTGACAGAACATAATAGGTCGGGCTCAACAGATTATTGCCCTATGGTAGTTAGTGGAAGAAAGGATAATGGTGAACTACGAATCATGGGGCATAATAAAAGTTTGGATGAAGTTGTTCGGGTGGATGGGATAGAGGGGAATAAGAGTCATGATGGTAAGATGGAGTTTTCTTCTTCTTCTTCTTCTTCTTCCTGGACAGGTGCTGCTGAAATAAAAACAATAATTAATACATTTTTACTTACCTCTGAGCCTGATTTATTGCTGGACAGGGTAGGGGGATCTCCTCCGGGGTCTTCTATGAGGTTGTCTCCTGGTCCGGGGTCTCCGCCGACGTCACGGACACCTTTAGGGATCTCGTCTGGGGGGCAGAGGGATTCTGTAGGGTTGTCTGGTTCCTTACCTGTGAAAGAAGGAGTAGTGGGTGATTTGGGAACAAGAGGAAGACTTAGGAGGAGACAGGATGAACTGAGGGAGAGACAGGACAGTATGCGGAATAGTAGATTGGATGATGGGCGCCAGGAGAGTGATGTAGGACGGGAAAAGGAAATACTTACCAATAGGGCAGAAGAATATACATGGCAAAAAGTTGAATATTCATCACCTGATACAGTAAATAGAGGTATGTGGGAAAGTGATAGTGAAGAACAACATGAGAAGCTGAGTCAACAAGGAGAAACGGGGAGGGAGATGGATGAAGGTGGAGAGGTGGAAGGGGTAGAGGCGGAGGAGACTAGATTGGATATGTTGGAGGGGAGTGTTGAAAGAGAGGAGTGGTTGATAAGGGAAAGTGTGGTGGATGAGGAGGGTAAACAAAGTAAGATTTCAATTTCTCTTGCAGGTGGAACAGCTACATCAGTGACAGGAATTTTATCATTGGATATAGGAAAGGGAGACATAAGGAGGGAGGAGATGAATAGTGAAAATTTACTAAATGATCGGGATAATGATCTGGTAAATCACACTGATCCCTCTATAAAAATGGTGGAAAGGAATGATAGTGATGAGGATGGGGCTGAGAAGAATGGAATACATAGAGTTGAACAGGTTGAGATCGTATATAGGGTGAAGAGATTTGAGAAATGGAGAAAGAACAAAAAGGTGTGTGAATTGCCAGAGGGGAAACGATATCTTTTTTTAGGAGATTCCAACTTAGCCAGAATACCTCACTTTAGGCAGGAAGAAACGGTGGTGTATAGTTTTCCAGGGGCTAGAATGATGGAGGTGAGTGAGATTTTGAAGAGAATAAGGGGAGGAGTAGAAAATTTTGCGAAAGTCATTTTGGCGTTTGGGCTGAATGATTGTTTAAATACTTATGGCCTTAGGCAGGATTCAGAAAGGAAATGGTTACAAGTCATCTCGTTGGTAAAAAAGTTTTTTAAAAATGCACAGGTGTATATTTGTAAGATTCCCTTCTCATTTGAGCATCAATCTCAGGAGGTAGTAAATAATGTGTTAGAGATCAATCAAATGATGGAGAGGCTGCCAGGGATTCAGATATTGGACTCCTCGGTTTTGGGAGATGTAGAACTGGAAGAGGATGGAGTTCATTGGGTTCCATTTCAAGCTTTCCAGATCTTTGATTTGTGACTAGAGGCATTGCAGTTGTGGGAGGAAACCCCTCGGTTTGTACAGGCGAAGGATATCAACATCATAAATTTGAGTGAGGATTTTAGGCTTACGGAGATAGATGTGAAATTGTTACAGCGGGGTCTGACATTTGTGCCGACACCATTAGAAATTGATAGGGATGAGCTGAAGAAGGATGTGGCGTGGTATCATAGGAGACTCAAATTGTTGGATTACTTTGGTTATGAGCAGGATAGTAGTCCAAAGAAATTTGTTGAACCATCATATTGGGTGCCGGCGGAGGATAAGATTTCCGAACAGATATTACAGCTAATCGATAAGGATAGGAGGAGTTTGAATGGCAGTTGGACTCTTAGGGAGGAATCAGATAATCTCACATCAGATAACCTTACAGAAGATGAAAGAGATTCATTGAGGTACTTGAGAAGTAATCAGAATATTGTGATAAAGCCCGCTGATAAAGGTTCAGTAGCGGTGATTATGGATAGGACCCAATATTTACGAGAGGCTCGGCGTCAGCTGAGTAATAGGTTTTATTATCGACCAATTAAAAAGTCGATTCAGGAGAAAAATAAGAAACAAATAGAGAAGATAGTAACCGCACTGTATACAGATGGCTATATCACAGGGAAACAAAAGAAATATTTAAATGGACCTGACGACCCGTCTGTGCGTAAATTCTATCTGTTACCCAAGGTTCATAAACGATCACAATTATGGACGGTGCCACATATGATTCCTCCGGGTAGACCAATTGTCTCGGATTGTTCCTCTGAGTCCTGTCGAGTAGCAGAGTATATTGATTATTATATTAATCCGTTATCCCAAAGGCATAACAGTTTTGTAAAAGATACCTACCATTTTTTGGACTTGATTCGTAGTCAGATAGTCCCAACTAGAGCATTCCTCTTTACAATGGATGTAGAATCCTTGTATACCAATATTGAGACAGGATTGGGATTAAAGGCTGTTAGGGCGGTTCTTCAGAAATGGCCAGATGGTAATAGGCCTGACGAATACCTGTTAAAATTATTACAGCTAAGTCTTTTGAACAATGACTTTGAATTCAATGGGAGATTTTATTTACAGGTATATGGTACAGCTATGGGGAAGAAGTTCGCCCCGGCTTATGCAAATATTTATATGTCCGAATGGGAACAAGAAGCATTTGGCAAATGCCATAGGCTTCCAGTCCTATATTTAAGATTCCTGGACGATATATTTGGTGTATGGACACACACTAGACAGGAATTTGATCAATTCCTCTCTGTATTGAATAATACCCATCCTGCAATAAAATTAAAAGCTGAGGTGAGCTTTGACAAGGTTGTGTTCTTGGACACACAGATTTACTTCCATCAACGGTCATTGAAGGAGAAAACATTAGCTTCTAGAGTCCATTTTAAGACTACAAACACTCACGCACTATTATACAAAACTAGTTTCCACCCAAGACATACTTTCAAGGGTATTATCAAATCACAGCTCATTAGGTTTTTTAGAATCAATACAGATGTACAATATGCTTTACAAGCCACACATACTTTGTTTAGAGCGCTTAGAAAGAGAGGGTACACAAGGCGGTATTTGAGGGAGATTAAGATTGAAGTGATGGCGGAATATAGAAGATATATTAGACGACCAAATAAGTACTTCAATAAAAATACTGGTAGGCCGCAACTCCCGAGTAATTTTTTAGGGGAAATAAATGATTGTTCATGGCTTACTGAAATAGGGTCAGATATTACAATAGAGGAATATAATAACAATGACAATATTATTCGAAAGTGTAGTGAGGGGAAGGACTCATTGTGGATGGATGAATTTTGTTCATATTTTGGCAAATTTCGATGTAGGAGTGGGATAATAGGAATTTGGCAGAAATTTGATTCTTTGTGTCTCTTTCGGCCTCTTTCTTTTTCACCTCACTTGCCTCTCTGGGATGCCTTTCTGTTGCAAAATAAAACTGAAAATAGGGATGACTATATTCAGTCTTCCTGTATAATAAATAACAGCTTTTCTCGTGTAAGTATATTGGGTTGGGAGACGTATCCGAGTGATGGAGATACTATAATCGAAGGAGCATTGGGTGGAGTTGGATTAAGTAGAGCTGGTGGACAGTTTTGTAGGCTCTTGGAGATATTTCTAATGCCGGTTGAAATGAGGGAATCACAAACCACGGTCCAGATCGAGTGGCAGGTATTACAACAAAATCTAGGAAATTACCCTAGGTGGCAGATAGGGCAGCTTTTTCCAGTACGAGACATGGAAGTGAGTAAAGAACAGGAGGTGATTTCCATGGGATTACACAATTTTAATGAGTGGAAAGTAGGACAAACAATTTCACGCTTGTGTGAGGAACAATCGTTGGCGGATGATTTGGTTATAGAGCAGGTCATTAGTTTTGACCCTAATTATGGGGAGGTTCATTCTCAGAGAAAGAGAGGGGATGATAGGTTTGCCCCTTGTATAGACCCTAATCTTAACAAACTTGGGGATGAGCAGAGGAGGGAGGGTCAGAGTGTGGACCATATGGAGGATTCGGTCTCACGATCTGACCTGGATCTTAATCGTAATCCTAATCCAGAGGTTTGCCCTAGCCCTAATTCCAAGATTAATCTGGGTGAATGGGACTCCTATATTAACCCTAATCCTAATTTCAACTCTGAGCAATTGGACCTCTATACTAACCCTAATCCTAATCTTAACCTGAAGGAATTGGGTTCCTATAATAGTCATAATCTTAGTCTTAATCCTGAGAAATTAAACCTCCATACTCACCCATATTTTAATTGTAACTCGGAGGAATTGGACCCCTATACTAACTCTAATCCTGATCTTAACCCTGAGAAAGTAGGTCCCTATACCAACCCCAGTCCTAAGTGTTACTCTGGACGATGGGACCCCTGTGCCAACTCTAATCCTAATCTTAACCCTGAGGAATTGGATCTTTATACTTATTCCAATTCTAATCCTAACCCTGGGGAACTGGACCCCTATATTAACCCCAATCCTAATCTTAACCCTGAGAAATTAGGCCCCTATTCCTACCCTAATTCTAAATTTAACCCTGGGGAATTGTACCCCTATATTAGCCCTAATTTTAACCCTGTAGAATTGGACCCCTATACTAACCCTAACCCTAATCTTAACCCTGAGGAAGTTGATCTTTGGACTAACCCGATATATGGCCCGGTTTTGAGCCCTAGATCTAAAACTAACCCTAATCAACAAATATATGGTATAAGGGTACAGAGACTTGGGTCCCCTCAATTCCCGTTATTGACTGTTTGGGATAACAGTGGAAATAAAACTGGAAGGGACTCTAATAGTGAAGTAAACAATGAGGGAGTGGTTGGACGAAACATCAGGAGTATCTGGAGCTCAGATCAGGAACTATATAAGATACAGATGGAGGGGAATAGGTTGGGATTGATGTTTAATGGAAGGGGAAAATGGATGGAGAGGCAGGGTTGTCCAGTTGAGATATGGCAGAGGAGGATGACAGTGATGACAGGGGGTGAGAGGTGCAATTGGGAAGAGGAGCTTCAATACTTACAGTTGAATTGGGAACAGGTGGTAGCAGTGATTCTTGCTGATATTGAGTTTTGGTGGCAGCAAAGCAAATTGAGGCAAGAGGAGGGAGAATATGAGAGAGAAGAGGAGGTGGAAGAAGAACAGGAGAGTAGGCGACTGATTCCAGTAGTGATGACATTTTCAAGGAAGGCACAGCAGGTATTTAAAGTAGTGAGGAGTAATTTTGAGCAGGCACAACAAGATGACGATGACTTGAGGGGCTGCAAATTGGTGGCGGCTTTCCGGAAGAATGGGAATTTAAAAGATCTGCTAGTGAGAGCATCGTGCACGGTTAAAAAAAGAAATAAATGTGCATGGCGTGTTCCATGGAAAATTAAAAAAATGGTTGGAAATCCGATCTCAGGGAAAGAAAGACCCATTTTTCAGGTATTGTCCCTTACCACCAAAAATTGTATATATGGAATTCAGTGTGGAAATTGTGGGTTATTGTATATAGGTGAAACAAAGAATACGGTTAGGGCCAGGTTTGTTCAACATCTTCGGTTCATAGAGAATCAACAGAAACCGACAGTCCTATATACACATTTTGCCCAACAAGGACATAGTCCGATCATGTTTCCAATAGCTCATGAAGGATATTGGAATAAGACTCGGAGATTAAAAATGGAGAGGGATTGGATTGATTTTTTACAAACAAGGGCACCTGAAGGGTTAAATGAAAAATAGAATAAATAATAAACAGTATTCATTAGGGATTAGGCTGAATTAAAATCTAATTCAATATACATAGGTTAGTGAACCAGTGCGTGCCAGCAAGGCTGGCAGTCCCCTACCCTAACGCCTAACCCTAACCCTAACCCTAACCCTAACCCTAACCCTAACCCTAACACCTCAGACTCATCGACAACCAAAAAAACAGATGGTGTTGTACTCCCACTTTGGGATGGAAGGTCACAAACCAGTGATGTTTGGCCTGGAGCAGCAGGGGAACTGGAACAAGACAAGACGGTTGAGGGCGGAACAAAAATGGATGGAGGCTTTGAATACCTGGGTCCCAATGGGGTTAAACGAAAAATGAGTTTATTTATTTATTTATTTATTTATTAACATATTTATATATTTATTTATTTATTAATGAATAGGGGGAATCAGGGATTATTTATTTATTTATTGATTTAGATATAGGTTTTTAGGTATTTATTATGATCGGGATAGAATTTTTTAAAAATTCCTTTGGTGGGGGGAATTTTTAAAGGGGATGATTAGTTTTAAAGGGTTTTGTTAGTGTATTATTTTTTAATATGTAAGGTTTTTTTATTCAAAATAAAAGATTTTTTGAATCTAATTTTCTTTAATTATTTATTTATCTATTTATTTATTTATTTATTTATCCAGTTTTATTTTCTAGTAGGGGGTAGATTAAAACAATTAAAAAATAATTTTTAATATCAAGAATTGTTGTACCTGGGCGTGCCGTAATGGCCATATCCCCTACCCTAAGCCTAACCCTACAGATACTCACGCTTTATTATACAGGACTAGTTTTCACCCTAAACATACATTTAGGAGTATAATCAAATCTCAATTAATACGATTTTACAGGATCAATACGGATCAATTGGATGCAGAGAAAGCAACACACTTACTTTTTCAGACCCTCCGTAAAAGAGGGTATACACGTCGTTTTCTTCGGGAGGTCCGGGCGGAAGTCAAAACAACTGTCTCCAGGTATCTGACAAGCAGGGGAGGAGCATTGAACGCTAAAACGGGTATTCCACAACTTCCTCCACTGAATGATTGGGACATCTCCAGGCTGGCAGATGCCTTATCAGTTTATTCCAATTCCTCTTCAAATATTTCAGTGTATTTTGATTCTGATTCTTTCTTTTTCCAGTCTCCCGTAGTAGATAATCCCTTCAATTCTACAGTCACTTCTGTGGATCAATCAGTGAATAATTTAGGGATTACGGACTTACAGTATCTTCCAGTCAGGGAGGCGGAATTCAGGTCGTATCATAATATCTCTGAAATAGATACAATAGACCCTTTTACAGACAAAATAACAGATTATTTCTATAAATCTCAACAAGTTAAAAATTCATTTACCAGCTCTTACTTACCTTCCTTTTTACTTACATTTCAGGATTCTTCTTCCGCTACCTCTTCATTTTTCTCCTTTTTCCGTTCTTTTATTCCGGTCCGGGTATGGAATCTGCATTGGGCATCCTGTGGGCAAGACATCAGGGATGAAAAAATTTTATTTGACCATGACCCTAAAAGCCCAGTGTGGGGCAACCCGGAGGGTGAGAAATTCTCTCTCTCCGGACTAATAGACCAACTAGCCCCCCCAAATCCTTATCTTAACTATGGGGGTAATTGGGGCCCTCAGGTTGAGGACTTAGGCCCTAGGAGCCGCGGGGACCAACCCGGCCCCCTTGGACTGAACTTTAATTTGGATTTTAAGGGGGGTTTCGAGGCTAATAATCTTGGCCCGGCGGTCCTTGGGGATCAACTTGTCCACTACGGCCCTAACCTTAAAAACTTAGGGGTGGGGGGCCCTGATGTTAAGACTCCCACCCCTGGGGCAATTATGGATCTTCCAACCCGCCCTTGCCCTAACCCTAAAAACTTAGGGGTGGGGGGCCCTGATGTTAGGACTCCCACCCCTGGGGCAATTATGGATCTTCCAACCCTCCCTTGCCCTAACCCTAAAAACTTAGGGGTGGGGGGCCCTGATGTTAAGACTCCCACCCCTGGGGCAATTATGGATCTTCCAACCCTCCCTTGCCCTAACCCTAAAAACTTAGGGGTGGGGGGCCCTGATGTTAGGACTCCCACCCCTGGGGCAATTATGGATCTTCCAACCCTCCCTTGCCCTAACCCTAAAAACTTAGGGGTGGGGGGCCCTGATGTTAAGACTCCCACCCCTGGGGCAATTATGGATCTTCCAACCCTCCCTTTCCCTAACCCTAAAAACTTAGGGGTGGGGGGCCCTGATGGTAGGACTCCCACCCCTGGGGCAATTATGGATCTTCCAACCCTCCCTTGCCCTAACCCTAAAAACTTAGGGGTGGGGGGGCTCTGATGTTAGGACTCCCACCCCTGGGGAAACTAGGACTCCACTAACCCTCCCCTGCCCTAACCCTAAAAACTTAGGGGTGGGGGGCCCTGATGTGAGGACCCCCACCCCTGGAAAAATGGGGGACTCATTAACCCTCCCCTGCCCTAACCCTAAAAACTTAGGGGTGGGGGGCCCTGATGTTGGGACTCCCACCCCTGGGGAAACTAGGGCTTCACCAACCCTCCCCTGCCCTAACCCTGAAGACTTAGGGGTGGGGGGCCCTGATGTTGAGACTCCCACCCCTGGGGAAACTGGGGCTCCACCAACCCTCCCCGGCCCTAACCCTAAAAACATGGGGGTGGGGGGCCCGGAGGTTGAGGAGGTGGGAGTTGGGACAGTTGGGGTTTCCCAGGTTGCAGGGCGGGGGGTGGATGTCGAGGGGTTCCCGGGTCGGGTTCTGGTGGAGGGAGAGGGGGATCGGACCCAGGTCGAGGGTTCGCGGGTGGAGCCTACATCAGATATGGATCCCAGTTGCAAAATCCCGGTCGTCATTACATTTTCACACTATGCTAGGACAGTTATGGGTGTCCTGCGTTCAAACTTTGTGGGGGCACAGGGCACCCATTTACCATTAAAACAATTTCAAATTATTGCTGCGTACAGGAGGAATAAAAATCTAAGGGACATCTTGGTTCATGCAAGGTGTCCTAACAAAAAACACAAAAACAGAACTGCTTGGAAAATCCCCTTTGCCAGGAAGAAAAATATTTACAATAGACTGGCAAAGGTGGACAAACCAATTCTTCAAACATTTCACCTTAATTACAGAAATTGTGTATATGGGATCCAGTGCTCCACCTGCGGATTAATTTATATTGGGGAGACCAAGAATGCTCTGAGGGACCGATTTGTACAGCACCTCAGACTCATCGACAACCAAAAAAAACAGATGGTGTTGTACTCCCACTTTGGGATGGAAGGTCACAAACCAGTGATGTTTGGCCTGGAGCAGCAGGGGAACTGGAACAAGACAAGACGGTTGAGGGCGGAACAAAAATGGATGGAGGCTTTGAATACCTGGGTCCCAATGGGGTTAAACGAAAAATGAGTTTGTTTATTTATTTATTTATTTTATTATTTATTAACATTTTTATATATTTATTTAATTATTTATTAATGAATAGGGGGAATCAGGGATTTATTTATTTATTGATTTACATATATGTTTTTAGGTATTTATTATGATAGGGATAGAATTTTTTTAAAAATTCCTCTTGTGGGGGGAATTTTTAAAGGGGATGATTAGTTTTAAAGGGTTTTGTTAGTGTATTATTTTTTTAATATGTAAGTTTTTTTTTTTTTTTTTTTTATTTAAAATAAAAGATTTTTTGAATCTAATTTTCTTTAATGATTTATTTATCTATTTATTTATTTATTTATCCAGTTTTATTTTCTAGTAGGGGGTAGATTAAAACAATTAAAAAATTAAATAATTTTTAATATCAAGAATTGTTGTACCTGGGCGTGCCGTAATGGCCATATCCCCTACCCTAAGCCTAACCCTAATGAAGGGTTAATTCATGCTTGGAAAATTAGAGTGAAAGGGAAGGGTTAATTCACGAGAATAAAATTAGGGTGAAAGGGAAGGGTTAATTCACGAGAATAAAATTAGGGTGAAAGGGAAGGGTTAATTCACGAGAATAAAATTACGGTGAAAGCGACGGGTTAATTCAGGACAGCAAAATTGGGGGGAAGGGTTAATTCATGAGAATAAAATTAGGGTGAAGGGTTAATTCACGAGAATAAAATTGGGGTGAAAGGGAAGGGTTAATACACGAGAATAAAATTAGGGTGAAAGGGAAGGGTTAATGCACGAGAATAAAATTAGGGTGAAAGCGAGGGTTTAATTCAAGACAGCAAAATTGGGGTGAAAGGGAAGGGTTAATTCGGGGTGAAAGGGAAGGGTTAATTAAGGACTGGAAAATTAGGGTGAATAAGAAGGTTAAGTCTGTAGTGCAAATTTGGGGTTCCAGTGAAGGTTTAATTCAGGATTGGAAAATTGGGGTGAATAAGAAGGGTTACATCTGTAGTGCAAAATTACTGTTCATATGAAGGGTTATTTCAGGACTTGAAAATTAGGGTCAAAGAGAAGGGTTCATTCAGGAATGGAAAATTGGGGTGAATAAGAAGGGTTAAGTCTGTAGTGCAAAATTGGGGTTCCATTGAAGGGTTAATTCAGGATTGGAAAATTAGGGTCAAAGAGAAGGGTTACGTCTGTAGTGCAAAATTGGCGTTCCAATGAAGGGTTAATTCAGGACTGGAAAATTAGGGTGAATAAGAAGGGTTAAGTCTGTAGTGCAAAATTGGGGTTCCAATGAAGGGTTAATTCATGCTTGGAAAATTAGGGTGAAAGGGAAGGGTTAATTCACGAAAATAAAATTAGGGTGAAAGCAACAGGTTAATTCAGGACAGCAAAATTGGGGTGAAAGGGAAGGGTTAATTCACGAGAATAAAATTAGGGTGAAAGGGAAGGGTTAATTCACGAGAATAAAATTAGGGTGAAAGGGAAGGGTTAATGCACGAGAATAAAATTAGGGTGAAACGGAAGGGTTCATGCAGGAGAATAAAATTAGGGTGAAAGCGACGGGTTAATTCAGGACAGCAAAATTGGGGTGAAAGGGAAGGGTTAATTCACGAGAATAAAATTAGGGTGAAAGCGACGGGTTAATTCAAGACAGCAAAATTGGGATGAAAGGGAAGGGTTAATTAACGAGAATAAAATTAGGGTGAAAGCGACGGGTTAATTCAAAACAGCAAAATTGGGGTGAAAGGGAAGGGTTAATTCAGGACTGGAAAATTAGGGTCAAAGAGATGGGTTAAGACTGTAGTGCAAGATTGGGGTTCATATAAAGGGTTAATTCAGGACTGGAAAATTCCTAACACTATTCTTCTTTTCACACTTACCACATCTGCTGTATTTGCCCAGCTGTTTGGTAACTCTTCACTGCCACCCAGTGCCCGTCTCATCTCCTTTGCAAACTCAACCTTGCAGTCTTCCTTTTTCAACTTCCACCATTTGTTTCTTGGCTCTGCCCTCACTCTCTTCCTCTTCTTGGTCTCCAATGTCATCCTACAGACCACCATCCAATGCTGTCTAACTACACTTCCCCCTGCCAACACTTGGCAGTCTTCAGTCTCTTTAAGATCAACTCTTCTGTCATCTACCTGTGTGCGTCTTCCTGCACTCTTGTACGTCACCCTATGTTCCTCCCTCTTCTTAAGATATGTATTCACCACAGTCATGTCCATCCTTTTGGCAAAATCCACTATCCTCTGACCTTCTTCATTCCTCTCCTTGACACCATACCTACCTATCACCTCCTCTTTTTCTCTGTTCCCTTCAAAAATATGGCCATTGAAATCCGCTCCAATCAACACTTTCTGTCCCTTGGGTGCACTGTTCATAACTTCATCCAACTCACTCCAGAAATCTTCATTTTCATCCATCGCACACCCAACTTGCGGTGCATATGCACTAAAAACATTCATCATCACACCTCCAATTTCCAGCTTCATAATCTTTACTCTGTCTGACACTCTTTTCACCTTCAAACACTCTTGACGTACTGTTCCTTCAGAATAACTCCTACTCCACTTCTCCTCCCATCCACAACATGATAGAACAATTTGAATCCCCCTCCAATCCACCTGGCCTTACTCTCCTTCCATTTAGTCTCTTCACGCACAATATATCAACCTTCCTTCTCTCCATCATATCAGCTAACTCTCTCCCCTTACCAGTCATACTGCCAACATTCTAAGTTCCTACCCTCACTTTCACTCTCTTTACCTTCCTCCTCTCCTCTTTCCTCCAGACATGTCTCCCCCCTCTTCTTCTGCTTCGGCCAACAGTACCCCAATTACCACCAGTAACCTGCTGGCTAATAGTACCTGTGGTGGCCGTTGTTAACCCGGGGCTCGACTGATCCAGTATTGAAATTTGTATTGTCCACATGTTGGTCTGGCCAAATTTTACACCTGATGCCCATCCTGAGATAACCCACCCCATTTATCTGGGCTTGGGACCGGAATGGAGAAACACACTGGCATGTGCATCCCTTGTGGCGGGTTTATCTTAAAGAATCAGCTTAAAGGATTAAAAAATGTCAGAAACTTTTGCAGGCATATCAGGAAACCAGATAAAGGTCAAGTGAACCACAGAGATGTACTGAAAGATGACTAAGAAGTCAGCAGATGTCCTGTAAACCACCCAAATAGACAGTTGTTATATGTACAGAAATTTCAAGGGTGGTGGCTCAACTCCAAGGTAGAAGAAGAAGCAGAATATAATATAACAGACTTTTCTTTTATAGAAGTCATTTGGGTGTAAACCAACAAACCAGCCTTATTAAAATGTGTGCATTGATTGACACTGTATGTAAATGGAATAGTTTATTAAATCAACTCAACTCTTTGTTTCTCTGATCATTCTGACCAGACTGTAACAGACTGCTATTGAAGAATGCTCCGACTAAGGCATGGACTAATTAAAAGATACCATGAACTGCTTTTCTCCTGCCTGATTACTGATTTGTCCTGTTTGAGGACAAGTTGTTTTCTGTAATTTAAGATGTTGATTTCTACCACAAGAAAGCTTCATCAAAAGCCAAATCTCAGCATATCTCACTGATGTCTCAACCTGGATGAAGAAGAAACACCTCCATCTCAACCTGGCAAAGACGCTGGGGCTCCTTGTTTTACCAGCCAGTCTGTCTATTGAAAACCCCAGCTCCGTCAGCTCGGCTTATTACCACTAATGACTGCCAAGTCATTGCATCATGCTGGGGTGGTGATCTCTTCACTTGTGCTGATTGGTTTGGTCACCTTGTCCTGTCACACTTGTTCCCAAATAGTCCCCAGACTGGTGTTTACTCGATTATCTTTAATAAAAGCATGTCCTAAGTGAGTAAATGAAAATTTAAAAAAACAAAATTTACATCTCAGCCAGTAAAACCAAGCAAAGCTTACTAAATATTTAAATAATTATTTTATAGATTTAAGAAAGAATTAAAAAAATGAACGATGACCATTGCACAATAAGTGAAAACCTGAAGCAATCAAAATCCAACAATCAAAAACCAGAGACAGGACCTCCTAACAAGAGAATGGAACAGACGACCAGACAGGACAAAGCTCAAAGTTGGAGCTTCAACAATAGATATTATGACTTGGATTTGATCAGATTCCTGGAGACCTCGGCCATCAGTCTGCCTCCCCCTATTGGCCATTCCACAGCCGAGTCAGGGCTGGGCCAGCCAATCCGATCAAAAACAACTTGGTAGTAGGGCAGTGGCACCAAGTGACACATTTGAGTACCGAGAAGAGAAACAGAATAGGTGAGGGTTAGTAACAAATTGTAGCGGTGTAATGACACTTCAACTCCCAGCAGTCCCTGCAGTGGCCCTGATTGGTCATCTGGGCGTAAAGGCTGCTGGGGACAAGGAGGCTGGCGTAAGATTTTAAAGGAGGCCAATTCTAGAGAGAAGAAAAAGTTTTTTTGTTGTTTTGTGTCTTGATTTGCCTGTCTGTTTGCCTTCCCGTTTACCACGAGTGCATTCTTGTTTTGTCCTGGATCATCTCCTGTTTGGGTGTATGGACTGTCTGGTGTGTCATCCTGCTGCATGAGGACTGTCTGGGGATTTGTTGTCATCCTGCGAAGAAAAGCGCACTCCTGATCTCATTCATACGTCATCATCTCATCAGGAAGTATCGGTAGAACTGATCTTTAAATTCACTTACTGCGTGCTGACCTCTGGACAGTCTACCTCCATCATTTTATTTCATCATTTACCGTTTTTCATGGCCTTCACTGTGTGTGGTTTTTGTTGGTTGTTTGTTATTGTTGAATTTGTGTTAATTGTACATTGCCGTAGATGGAACTGGGGTGGGATTGTTGTAGTTTGTATAGTTAGATCTTGTTTATTATTGTTTAATAGTCTTCCATTTCTGTTTTATCACCGGTTGCTATACTGTCTCTGTGAGACAGGGAGTGTGTGTGCGTCGGGCCAAGGCTGGGTGCGTTCCCCACCGAAAAAAATACATAAACCACCGTCAAAAGTGGTGAGAATCTTAGTCTGGTTTTAGCCCGCTACAAGATTCTAACGATCATATTACATATGTTTTAGTGCTAAAACCTAGTTGTAGATATAATATTTAAAGTGCTTTGTCTCAGGCATCTTATTCTTTTTTGTATTTGATTCTGTTTTATACTGCACTGAATACTTCTTCCCACCTTCACTGCCGAGCTTTCCCATGTATGTAATATGGCGAGGGTCCAACTCCCCAGTCCTCCTGTTAAAGTCTCCATTCGTCTGACTGTGTCATTGCTTCTCCTTCTCTGCTTTCCTGTTTCAGTCCTCAAGATTTCACTGAATATTTTGTGCTTTGATTTCCCTTTTGTAGAAATTGCTGTGTAATATTTAGAGTGGCCACAAGGGGCCGTAATTTACCTGTTGAACAGTCAGTGACCCCGTCTATCCGGCTCTTCTCTTTCTATTCTGCTTTTCCATTTCAGGTTTGTGGACAAGGCAGGGCCCAACCCTGGATGGGGTGTCAGTCCACTGCAAGGCCCACACACACTTGCAGCCATGTCAAGTGTCTGTCAGCTGACCAAGCATTCAGGTTTAGAGGATGTCAGAGCTGCTAGGGTACCAGTAGTGACGACACAGGGGACAAAAAGGAGGAGGTGCGGTTTAATATCTAATGTGATATCGGGTGACTCAGTCAAACACCAAACTCTGCTGTCAGAAAAAACAAAAAATAAAAAAGGCAAAGTAAAAAGGAGTTAAAGAATTTCAAAACATAAGGACACTGTTAAAAGTAAAATAGTGGTGAGCTTAACAGAACAAGGAAAAGGGAAAGTAACAGACATATTCAAGTAAAAATGAGTACATGTTTTGAGCAAGTATAAAATATATAACCTTCCGAAAAAATAAACCTATGGCCTTTGTAATTCCTAAACATTAAATAAAGTACAGCAAGTTTTGGAACAAACATCATGAAGAGAAGAGGAACTCAAAAGTGCAGAAAGAAATGAAGAAACCATATGGAGAGGCAGGACAAGTGTGGGAAACGATTGCCTCAAAAGACCTACCGAACAACCAGAGAGATATGGCATGGGAAACCAATCAAAATGTATTTATAAGAAAACGTGTGAGAAGTGCCCAAGGAAAAGGTGCAATAAAATAGAAAGCGTTGAACATGTCACGTGGGGATGTTCTTATGTCCAAAAGGTATGGGAAAAGGCAAAAAAGGGACTGTAAAAAACATCAGACAAAGATACCGTATTAGATGGTAAATCTGGGTGACCGAGAGAAAAGAAAGCTTTGGGTAAAGATACATTTTATAAAAAACACAACATTAAAAGAAGGAAACAGACTGGAGATTGGAGAGTACGAAAATAAGAAAAAGGAAATGCAGTCTGGAAGGTAAGCAATTGCTTTTTTATAAAATCTCACATTCTTTATTCCGTGTAATTATACAGGAGAGAAGGAAAAGAACCAAAACATAAATTCTGGTCAAATTTTAAATTCATATTTTAAATGGTAAATAAAAAAAGATTAGAACAATAAAAAAATGAAAGCATGACCGACATCTGACTGACCAGCAAGCCCTCATCTTCAGACATTCGCAGTGAATTCTTTCAGAATTGATGGACCCCAAGAGCAACTAGTGGAGGGGCACAAGGACAAGACCCTCGTCACATCTGTCACTCTGTACTCCTACATATAGTCACTATTCAAGAGCTCCTGAAGCTTAGTCTATATAGTGCCTTTCAGTAGTGCTGCTCCAGCAGGACCACATACCTGTCCTGCTCAACAGGTGACATTCAATGACACTTAGGAGCCTGTTTTGTGGTGTAGAAGTGTCTATGAATGGCATTTGAACCTCTAAAGTTCTCTTTGTATTGGTGGACAAGTGGAAACGTCTAAACTGTTAGCCTTCATTCACACATACGTCCATCCTACAAAACTGGGCTATTCAAATTCACTCAGCAAATGCAAAGCAAGAATATCTCAACACTGGTCAAGGGCGGCTACCACCGCTTCAATATCTTACCAGGCGCTAGAAGCCATTCTGCTCACGAGGCGTCCCTGCCAGGATTCGTGTCAGTCCATTTTTAGATTGCTTCTCCTGAAAGGGCTACACTTCTGAATGCCCATGGAAGAGCCAGGAATGGCTACTCCTGTCAGGTCTTTGTATCCTGATGGCTGCCTTAGAAAAGGCTACACAGTCTGACAGAAGCCAACGACCCCTCCCTGACAGTACAATATAGAAATGGACACATTTTTTTTATCAATAATCCTCGGTCATTGCTAAATGTCAGTAAACAACAGGACATCTTCAGCAAAGCAATACTCAAACTTTCATTTCAATCATGAATTATGTTTATTTGAGGAGAAACCAGGAGTAAATGTTAGAGATGACAACATACAACCTGAACGACTCAAATCACTGTCTATGGCTATGGCATTGGTTGTTGTTGGCGTTTTTGTTATCTTCAACCAGGCGTGGTGATGCTTGGCAGTGAAGGGACCCTCTGCAGGTGCCAAAGTCTGACCAAGTGCTCTTCTCTTTGGCAGCCATTTCTCTCCCTCTCTCCTCCTGGTCTTGGCAGATATGATGTCTCTCTGGCAGTGTCTTCTTCAAATCCTTTTAATTTATAGGGTCAATAAAACTTTGCCTTATGTAAGATGTTTTTGATTATCAAGTTACTTTTAAGATCAATCATGTTCGTTTTACAGTCCTAAGCCTCCATTTTACATATTCTTACACACACACACAAACACTGATCACTTTACTAAGCTTAATCATGCACATCATACTAAACAATAACACTCTTTAACAACTTCACTATTTTCCCAGAATCCAAGTCTGTCACTTTTGCAAACCCACCTATAATTTGATCTACTTCCAAACCTGGACAGTCTTGGGGAAGTACCTCATGAATATTAATGAGCTAATGGGGTCATGTCTACCTGCCTGCCCTTTCAGTTACAGAACACAAGCTCTGAAACCACAACTTAAGAGTCATCATCTAAATAATTCTGAAATACAAATAAACTGGAAGAAAACACAAATTAAATGTGACAAGTTATAGTTAGCAGACTCTAAAAGCTCAATTTTCCAACAGCATTACAGAGCCACAGCAATCATTGGAGTGTCAGCTTGTATGACATGTGGCTGTGAATCAGCTGTGACCCCTGCTGGTGAGACTGGCATTTGAAGGTCTGGACTGTCTCCGCCCCTCACTAGGACACCAAAACACACACCTGATTGGCTATTCAAACCCAATTACAATGGAGACCCCGACAGGTGCACTCACCCTTCACTCTCATCCCAAAATTCACTGACAGAAGTGCTGCCCACCCTCACATCCTATAAAATTCATTCTGGCCCTAAACTGCAAGCATAAAGAGGACTTGCACTTGTGGGGACATGAAGTGACTGTCGGGAGGATGCTGGTCAGTGGTCTCATGGCATCAAATTACAGATTGCTACATTTGAGCCGTCAAAAATGTAAAACACTGGATAGAGCGGCTTAGTGAAGGTGGTGTTGAACCTATGCAGGATGGTCATTGTGAGTGAGACCCTATAAAATGACAGAGAGCCAGCAGGCCAGTCCAGATACACACCTATTCTGGGGCTGTAGGGGGAGTGGATTACAGCTTGCATCTTATCGTGACAGGCAAAGTACTGAGATTGCAAAAAACACCACAAACACCAGGACATGTCATTGTATCCAAGGAGGCTCTGGTGATACTTATAATCAATGTCCTCTTCTTTATATGTGACTCCTATCTCCACATTGTCTCCAGTGCATTCCACCTCTCAGTAACAGCGAGTCCCAGTTAGAGCCTCATTGCACAGAATTTGTTCCCGCTTGTAGTCGTTGACAGGATTATATGGATATTCATTCTTTTCATCGTTATCACTTGTCACCGTCTTGTTCCCTTCAGACAGATGGAGACGTTGTTGTGCCGTCTTCCAGTCCAGTGTGAGTGGACAGAAATCTGAAAGGCACAACACCGACAATTAACAACAACCAATCACCCGCTGCGCTGACGTGACTGAAATGGGTCTTCGAGAGTAAAGAGCTCATCTGATTGGACAGACTCTGTGGGAATTAAAAATAAAATTCTCAAGATTACGAGTTTACCATCAAGGTCAGAGTTCTAATGGACTGTCCACACTGACCGCTGGCTTTATTAAATGACACTTTTTATTGTCACATGCCACCTTTTTAATTTAAAATCAGTCCACTGTCACACTTCATCACAAACTTATTTGTCCTTTCATCACAGTAAATCCACTGATCCATTAAATTTGCAGTGGCGTGCTAAACGTTCAGGGGCCACATTGCAGGTTCCGGTTACATGGAATATGAAAATAAAACATAAAAACTTCTGGGTCCCTAGGCGTCTGTTTCACGAGAGCTTAGTGTCTTTGGGTTTTGGATTTCAATTAGTGAGATGTACTTGGGCTTTGCAAACACTTCTCTGTGCTTTGTTACTATCGTTATCAAGTTGATTTTATTGCTTATCACTGAGCTTTAAAACTAGCAGTTGACCCACATCTTTGCTTGCCTGCTACTGCACAGTGTTGTTCCCTTTCTTGGTCTTGCTAGTTGCTTCGTGACTCACTGCTGGGCTCACTCTGCTTCTCCCTACTTAAGGAAACTTCGGGAGCTGTTGGGCAAACATCAGCCCTCCTCATGCGCAGCCCTCTTTGTGTGAACGCCACAGTCGACCTGTGTCAGACCACCGGACAAGGAACTGGACACTCCTACTTGACCAAGGTACTGTCTTCTGCTTTCCTGTCAATTTTGTCTTCAGCATGTGTCATCAATCCATTCCTGTTATTAACACAAGACGATTCTCTCTCCACTTGGGCAGGAATGGGAAAAACTCAGGCGACCTTCACCAGCCACGTCAAGCCACCACTGCAGATACTCTCTTCTCCTTTGGCTTGTGGAACTGCCAGTCTGCGGTCGACAAAGCAGACTTCAATACAGCTTTCGCCACATAGAAGGGTCTCTAACTGGTGCCTTTGACCAGAAAACACAGTAACCCCGACAGTGCTCTCCTCTGCCTTCAACTCCCCCCACTCCTGCTGCTCCACTGGTAAGGATGAGGGGACAGGTATTCTCACCTCTAAAAACTGGAGATTCACACCCCTGCGTCACGTACACAGCTTCTCTACTTCTGAATTCTATGCTATTGCTGTCTCCTCTCCAATTCACATGACCGTTGTTGTTGTCTATCGCCCTCCAAGTTCGCTCAGGATCTTCCTTGATGAGCTGGTAGGATTACTCTCTTCCCTCCCAGATGATGGCAGTCCACTTCTGATTCTCGGGGACCTGAACATCCACCTAGATGGCCATCCTGCTGCTGAGTTTCTCACTCTTCTTGACTCCTTCAGCATCACACAGCTCCACACTCCACTGACTTACAAGGCTGCCATTCTGCTTGACCTCGTCCTCTCACACAACTGCACTCCCACAAATGCCACTCACTGTCACTCCTCTACACAATTATGACCACTTCTTCATTCAGTTGTCTCCACTGTTCCCCTCTTCTCACTCTTCTCCTGCTCCCACTGAATCCTCCTCCTCCGCTCTATCTCTCCCACCCATTTCTTTTCCATGGTCTCCTCTGCTCTTCCTCCTCCTCACCTCTTCTCCTCCCTCGACACCAACACTGCCATAGACACCTTATGCTCCACTCTGTCCTCCTGTCTTGACAATGTTTGTCCTCTCTCTTCCAGGCCTGCACACGAATGACCCTCCTGTCTCTGGCTTTCTAAAGCACTCCACAGTCAAGGAAAAGGAGGAAGTCCAAAGCTCAGACAGACCTGACTAAGTATCGATCCCTTTTTACACACTTTTCTTCTGCCACCTCTCTGTTCTCCGCTTTCATCCCCCCTTCTTAACCCTCCTTCACCTCCTCTTCCAACCTGCTTGTCTGCAGACGACCTTTTTCAGGATAGTGTGGCTGCCATCAGCAGTCAATACTCACTCTCGCTGCTACCCATTATACCCCATTCCAAGCATCACCCAACATTCTCCACATTCTCTCCACTCTCTGCCACTGACGTTTCTAACCTCCTCTCCAATCAGCCCACCACCTGTCCACTTGACCCTATCCTCTCATATTGCCTTCAGGCCATCTCCCCGTCACCGTATTGACATCTCCCTCAGCTCAGGCACATTTCCTACCATCTTCAAATACGTTCTGATAACCCCACTCCTCAGACAACCAAACCCTCGATCCGTCCCGAATGAACAATTACAGGCCAGTCTTTCTTCTTTCCTTTCTTGAATGTGCTCTTTATAACCAGGTCTTGTACAGAACTGATTGCTCGATCCCAACCAGCCTGACTTTAAGAGGAAACACTCGACTGAGACGGCTCTGCTGTCTGCAGTCGACCATCTATGACTTGCTAGATCTCACTTCAGCCTTTGACAAAGTCAACCACAGGATCCTTCCTGCCACCCTCTCTGACACTGGCATCACTAGGACTGCTCTCAAATGGCTTTTGAGTCCTACATCTTGAGCAGATACTACGTGTTCTGGCGAGGAGAGTTGTCAAAGGCACCCCAGACACGCACAAGTGTACCCCAAGGATGGGTGCCAGGTCCTCTGCTCTCCTATCCTCTCTGTACACCACCTCATTGGGCTCCATCATTCAATCCCATGGGTGCTCTTATCAGTGCTATGCTGTTGACACACAGCTGTACCGTCATTCGATCCGGAGGGCAACACGGTATCAACTAGAGTCTCTAGATGTCTTATTGATATCTCAATATCAGTAAGGACCACCATCTACAGCTGAACCTGGCAAAAACAGAGTTTCTTGTGATCCCGGCCAGCCAGCCTGTTCATCTCCTCCTGTTTGTACAGCTTGGTTCACTGCTACTAACACCTGCCAAGTTAGTCCACAACCTTGGGGTGGTGATTGACAAGCAGTTCTTTATTTACTGACCACATTTCCGCTGTTCTTGTTCATGCAGGTTCATGCTGTACAACATCCACAAGACCAGACTCTCTCAGACAGAGTATGCCGTACATCTTCTGGTTGAGGCTTTGGTGTTGTCGCGTCTGGACTACTGCAACTCACTTCTGGTAGGAGGACCTGCATATGCTACCAAGCCGCTACAGATGGTCTAGAATGCAGCGGAACGTTTTGAATTTCGCCAGCTGAGACGGGCACATGTCACTCCTCTCTTCACGTCGCCACTTTGGCACCCTGTAGCAGCACACATGAAGTTCAAACCCCTGATGCTTGTCAAGGGGTCAGCACCTGAGTACATGGAGACACTGGTGAGGTGCTGTGCTCCTTTTCATCCACTCAGGTCTGCCGGGGAACAGCATCTGGTGATGCCACTTCTGCGTGGTATCAAGCCTTAATCCAGACTCATGTTTCATGGTAGTTACTACTTAGTGGAACGGGCAGCCCACTTCCATCTGAACTGCTAACTCCCTCAATATATTTAGGAAAAAATTGTAAATCCATCCGTTCTGTGAATATCTGTCAAATTGACAGAAAATCCCTTTGCTGTGTGACCTTTTATATTGTTGGTTGATTTGTTGTTACATTAAGTTTAATTGCTTTATGGATTGTAATCTATGATTGTAGATTTGTTATCAGATCCTTTCACTTGTTGGCAATCAACTTTTGTTACCTGTCCTACTACACTTGCAGGAGAATCAGGCCCTAAGCCTAATGTTTACCTCTTTGTAAGTTGCTTTGTCTGTCAGTCAGTCAGTCAGTCAGTCATTCTCCAACCCGGGGGTCTGCTGGAGCCAATCCCAGCCAGGACAGGGCACAAGGCAGGAACAAATCCTGGGCAGGGCGCTAGTCCACCACAGGGCACACACACACTAGGGCCAATTTAGTCTTTGGACTGTGGGAGGAAACTGGACCACCCAGAAGAAACCCACAAAAGCACAGGAGAGAACATGCAAAGTCCACGCAGAAAGCTAACCTGGGTCTCCTCACTGCAAGGCAGCAGCGCTACCACTACACCACCGTGCCACCCAAAGTCGCTTTGGATAAAAGCAAATAAATTTAAATGTTAATAAGATCTGCCTGAGAAACAAATGTTTGTAACGAATTGTTTTGTCTTGTAACTGACAGCTCAATGATGTATTGGCCAGCAAACCGGAAGACCACCGAGTGCTGTCTCACCTTCAAGCATTTATATCTGATATAGTAAATATGTTTCATTTAAGTAACAGTCTGTGTATGTGAAAATCTGCTAGATGTAAAAGTTAATGCTAAACCAGAAATCATGTCTGTGTGCCATTGTAAGTACCTTGATGTCACATGAGCACGACTGTCACAAAGTAAAAACTCTCATTCAAGCGGTTATGTTGGATATAATAAACACTCACCTTGATGTTTCTACAAGACGTAACATTTCTTATTTCATTGTACTTTTACACAGATCATTGTAGACGCAGACCTCACGTGAAATGGATGGACACTATTTCAAATAACAACATAGCATTACCTATATAATTCCTTACAAGTCATTGCTAGTTAAAATCTTCAATGCAGACTTGAGGTGAAAGTGATGATTCTGGCTTTGATACATAAAGAGGGCGAGTGTCAGGAAGAACATTATGCTGGCTGAAAGGGGGACAGCTGCTAATTTAACACATTTACAAGACAAAGGCAGTTATCAGCGGGCCATTGGTGTGGTGATAAGGACATACATGAGATTAGGGGGTTCAGGGAGAACAAAATTGTGTTTGTAATTCTGGATTAACCCAGTTTGAGCATGTTGTGTTAAAAATCACTTCAATGCAAACCCACCACAGCCATGATGGTCTGCTGGCCTGAAGGAATCAGTCCATCAGTGAAGCTGCAGGCTGCGCTTTCCATATTTTAACATCAGTTATCTGTATGTATTACCTGTGTGTTAACGGTGGGTGAATCTAAGTTTCATTGTGTAAAGCACATTCAGCTGTTTTTAATGTACACGTTGTGCTATATAAAGAAATTGTTGTTATCATTAAAATGCTAATTGTAAGAGAATGAGCAAATAGAGACGCACAGAGAAATTAGACAATGGGAAACAGAAAAGACAAACAGAAGGCAGTATGTGCCCAAAAATCGGAAAGGACACGAAGAACACTTGAGGTTACTCTTGTGTGACAAGTGTATGTGGCGTAGTCGGCAGGATTTCATGTTCAGTTTTTATGTTTATACTTCCCGTGACTCCACTTGGCACTTGAAGAGATTCACACCCAACAGACTATTTCGGTGATGCTCTGTCCTCTATCCCATAATGCTCCAGTCACAGGACCCCATCGCTCTCATCCCATCAGTCACACCACACTCACACGGCTCTTTCTGCTGGCTACACTTTCATATCATAAGCCTGTCCTGGGATATTAAAGGAGAAATCATTTCTATTGTGATGATCCAAGTAATTAAAGTACAAACTCACATTATAAAAACTCCGCTCTGCTCTGAGGTTCAGGAGGCTGTAGGGCAAAAATTGGAGCATCGCGACCTGAAAATAAAAAGAAAGGAATGGAAACTGTGAAGACGGCATTGTGCCACGTTAGTTCAATTCTTAACCACATATTACAAACAAATGCATCCACCCATCCATCCGTTATCCAACTCACTATATCCTAACTACAGGGTCACAGGGGTCTGCTGGAGCCAATCCCAGCCCACACAGGGCGCAAGGCACCGCAGGGCACACACAAACAAAAACAAAATAGAACTTACTAGGGATAATTTAGAATCGCCAATGCACCTAACCTGCATGTCTTTGGACCGTGGGAGGTAATCGGAGCAACCGGAGGAAACCACACAGACACGGGGAGAACATGTAAACTCTACGCAGGGAGGACCCGGGAAGCAAAACACAAACACAGGCATTGTAGTTAAAATAAAACAGAAAATGACAAGCAGCTGAAGCACAAAGCATGATGGGTTAACAACAATGCACAAACAGCTGCTTTCTTTACTGAATTATATCATAAGCAAACTGTTTTTTGTAACTAATTAAAATATAAGATTGTTCTGAAAGATGTATGAATGCAATCAAGTGTGATCAACCTACAGAAAAAATAGCCAATTTGACATTTCAAAGGGAAAAGAAATGTTTAAAGCACCTGTTAGTTATTAGAGTGTGATATCACTCAGCTCATCGCTGTAAAAGGCGCTATAAATAATAAAACATCTTTCAGAGCAAAGGCTGATAGATACATGTCAAAGAGCAGGCCTTCTTCATGCGTCTCATCACTCACTTTCCTCTTATCGTCTGTCTGGTCCTTCTAATGGACGTTCACAATGGCCACAACATGAACAGATGCTGTACCTGACGTCAAAGTCATGACTTCCCACTGGCTGATCTTTTCCAGACTCTTCCTCAGACAGGACAACTCCTCTCTCAGGTCCGCAGAAGAGAAGTTCAAAGCGACAGTGATGCCGAGTGAGTCTCCATCAGCAGGAAGGACACGGCGAGACGAGAAACTCTGCATCAGGAGAGAAGAGGAGACATGGAGAAACAGAAGAAATGATTGTTAGGAGAAGCTCATCTGGTGGTGGACAGTCACCCTGGTTAAATGGGCGATGATGTGTCATTAATTTATAAGAGCGTACTTCAGTGTAGTTTCACATAAGTTATTATCGACAATCTATTGCTGCCTGAGAGGAGAGTCATCAGACAGTAAATGAGGGGACTGAGGGTGCAGCGGGCAGACGGGTGCAGAATTCACTTACCACACAAGACAAGACATTATGGTGTAAGGAGTGCAAGATGAATTAGGGTCCATCACGGTTTGAAAATATGATTGACATTATTTCCATTATGTAGATTGTATTTCAAGAATGTCTTCAATGACTTTGGTGCTTTTAGTCCTGATGATCACAGTAGTGCATAGCAGGTGTCGTCAGTGTTGTGGTTGCACACATTGAGTTCATCCTGTGCTACTGCAACAGGTGTCAAGAAGACAATTCTGGACTCTCTGTGAATGCATGCAGCATCCTGAAAAATTACACGATTACACATGGGTGTCAATAAAGCACATAGCACGTGATGTGTGGAAAAAAAAGAAACCAAAGACAACTAAAACCTGCTGCTGACATTCAACATCATCCACTTGTCTACTAACTGCTTGTGAGGAAACACAGTGGTAATCACCTCAGAAGAACTGTTCAGACGATACACTCGAATATATTGAATTAAGCTGAGGCATACATTTAAGATGCCCAGTTTAGCGTCACTGCGGCACTGGGTATAAGTCAAGAAGCAAATATGATGGACGGTGTAGCTGTCATTGTCAGGGCTGATACTTGAGCACTGCTTCATCCAGGACTTCTCTAAACCACTCGCTGCTGGAGCACTTAGGTGTGAATAGGTGTCATTCAACACAATGGGGGATTGCAGGGACATTACTGGAGCAGCTGCTTTTCATTGATGTGAGATGAAGTTAATTAAATTGAATGTAATGAATTATAAAAGTACAAAGAAATCTGCTCAATTTAATTTGGTAACAGTAGTTGTGCAGCTAGAAAGTGTCACTGATGACAGAGACTTGGGCTTCCTTTCAGACTGATCGCCATCTTCAACCAGACAAAGGTGAGAAGGCTGCTGAGGAGGTGGGTGATATGGTGTCCGTGATGTATGTACCACACGCACTCCATGGGTAACAGAATGTGGACACCCACACATCACACCCATGTGTGTTTGCTGAAGATCTCATTCCAAACCCATGGGCATTAACATGAAACTGACAGGCCATCTTTGTTCTGTTAGCATCCCCCCTTTTTACCCATGGATTTGAGGACATGGCTGCCACGATTTGCTTCGACTCATCCACGACCGCATCAGAGAGGACCACCCTGATGGTGGGTAACAATGCCAGGCTCACCGTTGCTGTTCCGGTCAATCCCAAAAGTGCTCAATAGAGCTGAGGTCAGCGCCCTGTGCAGGCCAGTCAAATTCTTCTACTTTCTCTATTGACCTGTCCTCGACTGTCACCTGCTGGCATTCTCCTGGCATCCGCCAACCCCAGATTCACCAAACAGACAGCCAGATCCTGAAGCATAATTCATCACTCCAGAGAATGTGTTTCCACTGCTCCACACTCTAATGGCTTTACACCACACCAGCTGGTTCTTGGTATTGCTCATGGTTTAATGAAGCTCCAGAGAAACAGTCTCCATGCTGATGTTGATCACATAGGCAGTTTGTAATCCAGTAGTGAGTGCTGCAGCCAAAGACAAATCATTTTTATGTGCCTCAGCATTTGGTGTTCACAGACCTTGCGTGTTCTGCCACTTTGCTGAAGAAATTTAACAAACCAACTTGTTGTAAATGTGCCTTCCTATGGAGGTGCCATGCTGAAAGTCACAAGCTCTTTAGTAAAAGTACACACCGTTCTACAGTGACTGTTAGTCTGTGGAGATTCCAGGGCTGTGTAGACCTCTTAGCAATGGGGTGGCTGAAGTAGCTGAACTCACTCATTAGAAGGGCAGTCCACCTACCTCACACCATCAGGAGCTGTGAGTCCAAATCTAGAATATTGTGTGCAGGTTTGGACTCCACATTCAATTAATGACCTAACAGCAGATGATAAAGTCGAGAGAAGAGTGACGAAACTGGACCGTGGGGTCTGAGCTGTGAGGAAATGCAGAAGGACTTGAATGTCATCAGTTTAAGGACAGAGACGTGACGATGTGACCTGACAGAAGTGTTTAAAGATATGAAGGGAGTTTGCGTCATCTTTTATTAGATGTTCTATCTTGAAGAGAGTTGGTTAGGTGTAAATTGAGTTCAAATTTAGTTCACCACACAGAAACATCGAACAAATTATCCTGCAGATGCTGCAGATGGAAACAGCAACTCACACACATTTTTGTAAGCAGGCCGATCAGACATATTAGGTGAAAATGAAAAGATGATCTGTGTTGGGCTGAATGGTCTGCTTTTGTCACTCTGTACAAACTCCACAGATGTTTTGAATTTCTCTCTAAATGTTCTCAGGTCCCACACACCTCAGTCTGATCAGATACCCAATGAAGTGTCACCTCACCTGCAGGATGCAGTTGTGCTCCTTGGTCTGTGAAAGCTCCCTCAGATCAGCATCTCTCCTCTTCTGCTCCTTCATCTCCTTTTCCAGTCGCTCTATGACTCCTTCAGCCTTCTTCACTTCTCTTGTCACTTGTTCTCTGATCCTCTCAGTCAATTTCCTTTGGGTTTCATCAATACAGCAAATCAGATCAGTGAAGCTCTTCTCATATTCGTCCACTGCATTTGGAACAGAGATCTGATTGGATGAAAAAAGACTCTGAATTAAGTCACCTAATAAGAATTACAAGTCACTGGCACTTCTGTTCGTAGTTAAAATGCTGTAACATCACATCTGAAGAGGATGATGGCTCTTTATCTAAATAGAAAAGTAGAATAATGGAAGGGCAGTAAGAGATTGTCTGCCAGGGGAATATGTTCTGTCAATTTGATGGGTGGCATTATCCCACTGCCAGTGCCCTTTTTTGGGCACTCCTAGGGCAGTATGGGAAAAGTAGTCTGAACAGGCAGCCACGTTGAGGTCTGTTGGTGCTGCTAAAGTGATGTTTTGGTGGACAACTCCACTGTGCTTTGAGTCCTTTGTCGGACCCAGAAGTGCTTCTGGAGTACACCTGTCACCTGCTGGAAATACTCGAGAGTTCGGCTTTAAAAAGAGACTCTCCTGTTGTACTGGGTAAGCTGGAGTTGGGAGTGGAGAGGACAACACTCAGCTGGAGCAGAGCAGGAGAACAGAAGAACAACAAGTGCGGGAATTGTAAAGAAAAGCTTGTGTGTTGGAGGGTCCAGTCATTGTGTAAAAGTAAAGGAGTCTTTATGGCCAACTTTTAAGTATTTGTGACCCGAGTTTTCATAACAGTTTTAATCGTAACCCCGTAATGTTTTTTTGAAACCCTAATAAAATTTATTCCTATAATTTTTTGCTGCTGATATATTGCTACAAGTTTAAAATTTCCCTACGAATAGCGAAATTACGTCACATATGGCAACATTCGCACTCCCTTTTTTGTTACTTCACACAGATTGAGAACCGCTTCTTTATGGGCCAGAGAGCTGTGTTCTGGTATCGAGTTTTAATTGATTTATTTTTATTAGTGATTTTTTTAGTCAATTATCTCCAGACCTCTTTTTCCACAATTCAGCAAGATGTCCTTCAGCGCCCTGGACGTTATTTCTTGGTTATATTGCACTTGGTTTACAAACATCCTTAAAGGTGACCCGTGACCACCTCATTTTAAACCACACATCAAAGTACAGTACCAAACAGGTGGTCCCTCTACTGCTATGCCCCTGTCCATTACTGTAGGTGGGACCCTCAGACACCACATTCCTGAATACAAGAGTGTCCTTAGGAGATGCTCTACAGTATACTGCAGGCATGTTATAAACGTGCAATACACACCATTACAGATTTGAAATTTACGGTGTTAAAGATCGCCAAGCCACCGCACGATGTGGTGCCATTGATAGTCTCCTCTACCGTAAAGAGCCTGACTGGATCTCTAAGATCTACACGGCTCAGCCAACGGGTTTAAATGAACTGGACGGCCTTTCATGTTTCGTTAAATGGACGCTCCCATTAATGGTTTATTTCTGATGAATTTGAAGTACAACATTTTCAAGATCTATCTTTATGTTTTGTGTTATTTTGTATATTTGTTAAATTTCTGTTTGCTACATTTTGTAACCATAAGGGGCTGCCAGAGACCCCCAAACCACAGATACAGTAAAGCACCACACGTCGTTCTTCTGCTTTGTTCACCTGCTCCCGTTAGGGGTCGCCACAGCAGATCATCTTCTTCCATATCTTTCTGATCTCTGCATCTTGTTCTGTTACACCCATCACCTGCATGTCCTCTTTCACCACATCCATAAACCTTCTCTTAGGCCTTCCTCTTTTCCTCTTGCCTGCCAGCTCTATCCTTAACATCCTTCTCCCAATATACCCAGCATCTCTTCTCTGCACATTAGAACATAACAATCTAGACAAGAAGAGGCCATTCAGCCCAACAAGCTCACCAGTCCTATACATTTAATTCTTCTAAAAGAACATTAACTCGAGTTCTCAAAATTCCTAAAGTCTTACTGTCTACCATGCTACATGGCAGCTTATTCAAAGTGTCTATGGTTCTTTGTGTGAAAAAAAACCTCCCAACGTTTGCCCAAAATTAACCATTAAGTTCCCAACTGTGCCCCATGTTCTTGATGAACTCATTTTAAAGTCACCGTCTCTATCCACTGGACTGATTCCCTTCATAATTTTAAACACTTCAATCAGGTCTCCTCTTAATCTTCTTTTGCTTCTTTTAATCTTTCCCCATAATTCATCCCCTATAGCCCCTGAATCAGCCTAGTCCATCTTCTCTGGACTTTTTCTAGCACTGCGTTGTCTTTTTTGTAGCCTGGAAACCCAAACTGCACACACAACTCAGATGAGGCCTCACCAGTGTGTTGTAAATTCTTAGCAGAACCTCCTGGACTTGGGACTCCACACATCAAGGCGCTAAATAACCTGACATTCTGTTAGCCTTCTTAATGGCTTCTGAACGCTGTCTGCCACTTGAGAGTGTCAAGTCCACTACGACTCCTTGATGCTTCTCATGAGGTGAAGTTTTGATTTTCAGACCTCCCATTGTGTATTCAGACCTGACATTTGTACTTCCTATGTTTAATACTTTACTTTGATCATATCCTTTTGTTGCCTCCTCATAGAATTCCAGCATGTTAGCAAAACATGACCTCCATCTTTTGAGCCCATTCTGGCTGTTCATTAAAACTCCTGATGTTGTCATGTGTTGCTCAATCTTATCCTTAAACATTTCTTTCATTAATTTTCCTGTGATGCATGTTAATTTTACTGGCCCATGGTTGCTTGTTTCTGCCCGGTTACCGTTTTTATACAAGGGATAATATTTTCCAGTTTCCTGCCCTTCAGAATCTCCCCAGTGTGCAGTGACTTCCTAAACGTATGCATCAAGGGTTTATATCTGTAACTTTCCTGATAACTCTGTGGTAAATATTATCTGGTCCAGAAGATTTGATGGATTTCAGCCTGTTTAATCTGAGCAGCTCTTCTCCCTCTACAATTTCCAAATCCCTCAGAACCTCCTTAGTAGTCCCTGTTACCACTGAGAGGTTATCCACTTCCTCACATGTGAAGACCTCAGAAAGCTGCAAGGTTAGAGCGTCCGCTATTTCACTGTCTGTATATTTAAATCCCCTTCATTACAACACGTTTTGAAAGTCCCTAAAGTCTTGCTGTCTACCACACTATTTGGTCTGTTATTCCAAGTGTCTATCGTTGTTTGTGTAAAGAAAAACTTCCTAATGTTTGTGCGTAGTACTATGGTATTGTACCGTGTTAGCCATTATGAATGTAGTGAAAAGTTCAAGGAAAATGACACCTTTTATTGGCTAACTAAAAAGATTACAGCAACTCACGCTCCTTCTTCAGGTAAGATGAAATTTTCTTGCCTGAAGTAAGATGTAATCTTCTTGTCTGAAGAAGGGGCCTGAGTTGCCTCAAAAGTTGGAATATTGTAATCTTTTTAGTTAGCCAATAAAAGGGATCATTTTGCTTGACTGTTCACTAATGTTTGTGCGAAATTTACCTTTAACATTTGCCCTACCAAAGTTCAACTTAATAATTGTAGTCTTTGCATCTACACTTTTAGAAAACACTAAGAATTGAATTATATTATGGTCACGTGACCCTAGTAGTTCAATCACCTCTACACCCTCAATTCTCTCCTGATTATTATAAAATACTAAATCCAGACAAGCTTCACCCCGCTTTGGTGCGTTAACATGCTGTGCTAAATAACAGTCACTCTTTTCTACTAAAACCTCCTGCTCTTGTGCTCCTCCATCTTCAAGGTTATCCCAGTTAATATTTGCATAATTAAACTCCCCCATGACTATAATATCTCCCTGTAAACTTGCCTTTCTGATATTACTAAAGAGATGTGTGTTGAAATGACTGTCTGCATTGGGTGGTCTCTAACACACTCCTAAAATAAGACCTCTTTCAATCCTGACTGTCTGAGGTCTCTCAGTTAGTAAGTCTAGGATGCAGTTACAGAGGAGGTGTTTGGGGTCAACTGTCCTAAGTTTCCAGTCAGGTGCTGAGGAATGATTGTGTTAAATGCTGAACTTAGGTCTATGAACAGCATTCACACAGACGTGTCCTTCTTGTCCAGGTGGGAGAGGGCCAGATGGAAGATGTTGGCTATGGCATCTTCTGTTGAACTGCAGGGGTACAGTGAAGGGGGCGGCAGGATCTTGATGTGCCTCTTGACAAGCCTCTCGAAGCACTTCATGACGATGGGTGTGAGTGCAACGGGACGATTGCCATTGAGGCAGGACACTGAGGACTTCTTCAGCACAGGAATGATGGTAGGAGTCTTGAAATGCCACTAATGTAAGCTTAGCATCCATTACATGTAAATTAAATGGAATCAGTTATTAAGGAGACGTTTCAGAAATAAAAGTAAAGGAGTGTTAGTGAGCAGTTGGCATGAGGTTAAATGGGGAATTCCATGTTTTACTAAGATGCTGGAATTCTATGAGGAATCAGCAAAAGCAGACGAGCACAAAGGCGTAACCCACTCTGGTGGTCGCTCTGTCAGGGTGGCTGTCCTCAGCTCACTTGTTGTTCTTCGACTGACAGATCTGTTCAGTTCCTCGGTGTCTTAACTGGACTGCTGAGTGACATGGCGTGTCCTGCACATTTTTTCTGAACTGATGATACGCCCCAGGTGTCTGAACCTGCTGTGTTTCGTACTTTAAACACACTCGATGGCACTCGACTCTTTGATGTGAATCTGTACTGAATAAGTCAGCTTGTTAAAGTTTAAGTGAAGAGTTCTTCCACTACCGGATAAAAACATTCTCAAAAATTCATCTTGGCAGGATGTCATCGTGGATTGTGTGCCAGTCAAATACAGGGCCACACAGAGCCATAATCACAATCATAATGGACCAGTTTACAGTCGCTGCCAATTAACAAAGTCCTCAGAACACCAACAAATAACAGAAAGAAAACACAAACTGCACCTGGACAACCAATGGAGGACACTGGAGCACAATCAAAACTGCACTCAGTCAACCAGTGGAACACCTAAAGCTATGGAGTCAGACAGAGTTGTGACATGGAAATGAACAAGGAAAGGCCAAAAAGGAGCATTGTGCCCACTGATCTCCTTCAGAACATCAGTGCCAACCTGCAGTTTGAGTTCAAGTTAGGGGCATGAAAATAAAAGTGTGACTGAAAATCCAACAGACATCGTGGTGACACTGTCTGAGTCACAAATGAATAAAACCTGGAGGACAGTGACATGCTATGAAGGGCACAATAAACCTTTGTCTCTCCAGGTCCCTTTTCCTGTCACGACATGTCATTACTAGTGGAGCTCCGCCAGCTCCTCGATTTTTAACGTATTCCTCCTCTCCTTGATATGACGTGCCATCTTAATTTCCCTCACCTTCATGTGCTCCACTGCCCTCTTTGTCTTCTTCAGTATCTTCTCTCTCTCCTTGAGTCTCCTCCTGATTTCATTCATTGTCACCTCCAACTGTTCCTGTTTGGACACACAAGAGGACACGCGTGGTTTTATCAGAATTTACTTTCAGTTTTAGGTGCCGTCTGAAGATGAATTTACTGAGCTGAAATAAACCTGACACTAAATCAAATGAGCAACAAGTGGAAATATAAAAAAGAAAAACACATTATAACTGAAGACAGAGACAATGAACAACTTTGAAAATGTAATTCAAGAAGTAAGAAGACAACTGAAAGTTAACTAACTCAGACTTCAGTGATGAAGATGAGGAAACAAATTACTACATGCGGGGCTGCTTTAGGTCATGAAGGAGGACAGTGATGGCCAAAGTGAAGGCTGTGAAAGCACTGAGGACTGAACAGGCAACTGCGACGGTCAATAAAGATGAGCAGGGCCTGCAAGACAAGCCGGGGGGCTACAGCCAAGGGTGCAAATCAGTCAGTGGTATACAAGCTGGTCACGAAGGAGACACCGAGGGATAAGAGAGCCTGCTGCTGATGTGGAGGAGAGCTCAGTGCAGCAGAAGGACATTTCATAAACCCAAAATGCCATTCTACAGACGTGGAGCCAGTGTGTCAGGGGGCTACAATGGGGTACACTGACACACCGGTGTGCTCCAGTGACAGATATGCTGTGTTGTTTTCTTGTTTCAGAGGTGGACGTCCAGCTGGCACACATGGAAAGGCTGCTGATCAGAGTTTTCATTATCCATGTCTGAACAAGTGGCAAAGATAAGGGCAGGTAGACAGCGATGTAGGAACTGAGTAGAGAGAGAGTCACCAAGAGTAGGGGCAGAACAGACAAGGGGTCTTATCAGAAGGGCTCTCTGTGTGACATGCCAGTCCAGGTAAGACTGGGGAGTTTAGAAAGTTTAACAGGATGCTCAAATTTGTGCAGTCATAAGAAATACTAAATGAACATACAAGAAGAGAACAACAAACAAACATGACGAATCATAAGTATTAGAGAAACAAAATCAAATAATAAAGACAATAAAGTTACGGAGCCAATACCAAAATATCAACAATATAGCGACATACTAAACATAACATACAAATACGCCGACCAAAAGGCTAAATACCCAACAAAGGCCCAAAAGCAAAACGTAACATTTAACAAGCAGCCGACGTACCAAAGTGAATAAACTTTCTTCGGGAATTTCAGCATGGCTGGACAAAACTCACAATGAGACATAAAGACGGACTCCTGGACCTGTTCAGTCTGACCCAAAAGACTTCAGAAAGTGCCGCTGCTGTGGAAAACATCCTGCACTGTTCAAAACAAGGCAAACTCCGCTTCAGCTAATGACTACAGACCAGTGGCACTTACGTCTGACATCATGGAAGACCTCTGAGGGGCTAAATCAGTCCTCAAGTGGTAAACCACCTGGACCCACTGCAGTCTGCCTAAAAGACAAAGACAACTGGAGTGGATGATGCAACGATCTACCTGCCGCACAAGACTTATTGTCACCTGTGGCAGCACTGTGATGATTATGTGTATCGATTTCTACCATCCAGCCATCTCTGTTAAGGGGTCAGCTCAGAGACATGCAGGTGGATGAGCCTGTGGGGTCCTGATGTTGGACTGTCTGTGGGGCAGACCACAGTTTGTGAGACACAAGGTCTGTGTGAGCAGCACTGGAGCAACACAAGGATCAGGCCTGTCTGCTTTCCTCTTCACTCTCTGCACCTCCGACTAGAAATGTAGCAGCAGGTCATGTCACTTGTAGAAGTTCTTGGGTGGTTCTGCACTTATGGGGTTGTACTGATAAGGGGGCTGAGACAGAGGAGAGCAAAACCAAAGAGCCTCTATGTCTGGTCACTATTAAGGGAGTGAATACAGAGGTGGTCCACTTCTACAGGACTGGTCTCACAACACAGAGTAACTATTGAACAAAGGGCAAAGCAGGCTCTTCTTCTCTAGGACACTGCCTTCCTTTAATGGTTGATTTTGATTTATTTCCTGTTTGACGCCGCTGCAAGTGGCAGCCTTTCCAGCAGCTCCGTGTATGACTTTTTATTTCTACATTTTTCCCTATCTCTCTGATTACTCCTACTACTTTCTTTTATGTGGACTCTATTCCTGGACACTTTTTACTACTTGGACATGGATTTTTACATGCCGAGACTCACCTATTCAGATAGTCAACTTCAAGCGCTGAGAACAAAGGCCCGTGCTGGTGTGATTCCCTATTTACCTGACGAGGTAAGAAGGTCGTATCATTGCAGCAGAGCCGGCACGAAGCTAAAGGCTAAGCGGCTAGCGAGGAAGTGGTGATACAAGCCTTCGGTGCTTTCTGTGATCCTGGGAAATGTGAACTCACTATCAAATAAGATCGATGAACTGGCCACGCTGATGAGAAATTTCAGGACCTACAGAGAATGCAGTTTGTTGTGTTTTTGCGAAACGTGGCTAACAATTAACATCCCAGATGCTAATGTGGAGATACCCGGGTTTAGCACAGTTAGAGCGGACAGAGACGCAAATACCTGCAGGAAGCGGAAATGAGGAGGACTCACTCTCTATGTGAATACAAGATGATGCAACTCTGGACATGTAAACGTCAAAATTTCCACTTGCTGCAGGGACAATATTTACATCCCTCCTCGGGCGGACTTGGAGATAGCGGGTGACATCATCCATGCTGCTGTTGCTAAAGTACAAACACAGCACCCTGAGGTGCTTGTGCTAATTGCTGGAGACTTTAACCATGTAACGCTGGACAAAACATTACCGGTCTTCTCCCAGTATGTGGATTGTAACACCCGGGGAAATAGGACTATTGATCTTCTGTATGCAAACATTAAAGACGCATACAGAGCCACCCCGCTGCCTGCGCTTGGGAAAGCAGATCATAACCTGGTTCTACTTCAGCCTCACTACAAACTAAGAGTGAGGGTCCTACCTACAACCACACGCTCATTCAGGAAGTGGACCCCTGAGACAGAGCAGGCTCTGAGAGACTGGAACTACAGACTGGGATATCCTGCAGGGATCACATAGTGAGAACATTGAGGAGGTTGTTGACTGCACTACTGACTACATCAACTTCTGTATGGACATTGTAGTTCCAGTAAGAACAGTACGCTGCTATGTTTACAGCAAGCTATGGATTACAAGTGACATCTAGGGCCTTTTGAACCAGAAGAAAAGGGCTTTTAAAGGCAGTGATCAGCATGAGCTCAAGCGTGTGCAGAAGGAACTCTGAGTCCAGCTCAGGGTGGGGAAGGAGCAGTACAGGAGAAAGCTGGAGCAGAAGTTGCAAAATAACAGCATGAAGGAAGTGTGGGAAGGGATGAAGATCATCACTGGCTGCAGCTAGAAGCGGGGTGCCACCATCGAGAGAAACATGGAAAGAGTGAACCTGATGAACAACTTCTTTTAACAGGTTTGACCACCCTAACCCACTCTCACCTCGGAGTACTGCACCCTCCACCCATCCTTCTGCTGACACCAGCATAGGAGAGAATTTCCCCCCACCCACAATTACAGCAGCCCAGTTGAGCAGAGAGCTGACGAGACTTCGGGCCAGCAAAGCAGTGGGTCCAGATGGAGTATCGCCACAACTGCTGAAGACCTGTGCACTGGAGCTGGGGAGTCCTCAACAGTGCATCTTCAACCTGAGCTTGGAACAGGGGAGAGTCCCGATGCTTTGGAAAACATCTTACATCACCACAGTCCCAAAGGTATCACGTCCTGGTGAGCTGAATGACTTCCGGCCTGTCGCTCTGACGTCACATGTGATGAGGACCATGGAGCGGCTGCTGCTTCACCACCTGAGGCCACAGGTCCGTCACAACCTCGACCCTCTGCAATTCGCTTACCAGGAAAAGGTGGGAGCGGAGGATGCCATCATCTAAATGCTACACCGATCCCTCTCCCACTTGGACAGAGGCAATGGTGCTGTAAGAATTATGCTTCTGGACTTCTCTAGTGCCTTCAACACCACCAACCACTGCTCCTTAGGGACAAGCTGACAGAGATGGGAATAGATTCATACCTGGTGGCATGGATCGTGGACTATCTTACAGACAGACCCCAGTATGTGCGTCTCGGGAACTGCAGGTCTGACATTGTGGTCAGCAGCACAGGAGCACTGCAGGGGACTGTTCTGTTCAGCCTATATACATAGGACTTCCAAAACAACTGCCACGTGCAAAAGTTCGCTGAGAACGCTGCTATCGTGGGCTGCATCAGGAGTGGGCAGGAGGAGTATAGGAACCTAATCAAGGATTTTGTTAAATGGTGCGACTCAAACCACCTACAACTGAACACCAGAAAAACCAAAGAGCTTGTGGTGGATTTTAGGAGGCCCAGGCCCCTCATGCACCCTGTGATCATCAGAGGTGACTGTGTGCAGAGGGTGCAGACCTATAAATACCTGGGAGTGCAGCTGGATGATAAACTGGACTGGACTGCCAATACTGATGCTCTGTGCAAGAAAGGACAGAGTCGACTATACTTCCTTAGAAGGTTGGTGTCCTTCAACATCTACAATAAGATGCTGCAGATGTTCTATCAGACAGTTGTGCTGAGTGCCCTCTTCTACATGGTGGTGTGCTGTGGAGGCAGCATAAAGAAGAGGGACACCTCACACCTGGACAAACTGGTGAGAAAAGCAGACTCTATTGTAGGCACGGAGCTGGACAGTTTGACATCTGTGGCAGAGCAACGGGCACTGAGCAGGCTCCTGTCAATCATGGAGAATCCACTGCATCCACTGAACAAGATCATCTCCAGACAGAGGAGCAGCTTCAGAGACAGACTGCTGTCACCGTCCTGCTCCACTGACAGACTGTGGAGATCGTTCCTCCACCACACTATGCGACTCTTCAGTTCCACCCGGGTGGGGGGGGGGGGGGGGGTTGGGTAAATGTTAACATTATTCAAAGTTATTGTCTGTTATACCTGCATTTTCATCACTCTTTAATTTAATATTGTTATTATCAGTATGTTGCTGCTGGAGTATGTGAATAAATATCTCTCTCTCTCTCTCTCTCTGTCTGTCATATAGTGCTAATTCTATCTGTCTCCCAATCAAGGAGTCTGCCACATCATAACCCAAACCCGAGAGGTCTCTATCAAGCTACTTTTATAAATCCCTTAACTCTTGCTATTTACTTTGCTTTCATTAAACATTAAACTCCACTCACCTGTTTCTCTATTCTTTCTGTCTCCAGCTCCACCATTATATGCTCATTGTGTCCAGTTGCCACACACATCACACAGACGCACTTCTCATCATTTTTACAAAACATTTCCAGTCTCTTCTCATGTTGTGCACATAACTGCTCTTTCAGATTTCCTTCTGGATCAGTCAGCTTGTGGTCCTTCCAGGCTGCTATTTCCAGGTGAGGCTTCAGGTGAGTCTGACAGTAGGAGGCCATGCAGGTCAGACAGAACTTCACTGCTCGGGACTTCAACCCAATACAGGCATCACACTCCATGTTTTCGTAATTCTCAAATGGATGAGGACTGAGTCTTGGTTGCTTTATTCTCTCGATGACTCCATTCAGCGCAGTGTTTATATGAAGTTTAGGCTTCTTAGTGAAGGTCCTTCTGCACTGAGGACATCTGCAGTCTTGGTATTGATCACAGTACTCTGTGAGGCACTTCAGACAGAAACTGTGACCACAGGGGATCGAGACAGGGTCACTCAGGGTGTCCAGACACAGCGGGCAGGTGATCTCATCCTTTAATCCAAACAGCTCGGATTCAGCCATTGTCTGTCAGAGGAGAGACAGACAGAGAGAGTCAGTCAGACAAAGGAGGAGATTTAACACTAGAATTACCAAAGCCTACGAAAAAACTCGTATATCCGGCCCACCTTAAATCGCTTCTTAAATCCGTTCACACCTCTCCGCCAGCATCCTTTGTCCTCTAAATGTGCTGATAAAAGACAAGCTGCCAGCAGCCGGCTATTCCATCCCCCCACCGACGTAGAACGTGAGCGAACTTTTCCCAGCTCATGCCTTGATTGATTATGTGGGAGTGAAGTGGAGTTTTACAGTGGAAATAAGAGATTGTTATTCTAAAGTAATCTGTGTAAACACATTGTTAAAACAGAAACTTTGTCATATTTTAGTAATAAATGTTACAAAATGTAGTAGGCATAAACTATAGAATGTGTAAAGCCCGAGTTCCAAAGATCAAATAAGCACTTTCACAGCAGCCTCTGTGGCGTAGCGCATTAAGATTTGTCTCTTAGAGCACAACAGCTCTGCTGCCTCACAGACCTGAGTTCGATTCCTTGCTGGGGATGAAATATTGCTTTTTTTTTTCTTTTTAACCTCAAACGGACATAAAACTTATAAATTGGTATGCACTGTCAGTTAATGAGGTCGTTATATTTTCATGTGGGATGCTCCTTTTAAAATATTTTTTTAACAATTGAGACTGCAATTAACAGGAACAACTGTCCTTATAACTGTTATTTTTAAGATCCATAACACACAGACAGACAAGCACTGCGTAATAGAGAGACACACAGGCAGAGATATATAAATAAACAGGGAAGGCACATGTACTGAAAGAAAAAAAAAGATCAACGTGCGTTCTTCCTGCAGCACTGAATGAGCTCAGGCGCTCTAACATCACCCCTCCCCCCGATCTTACTTAGAGAGAGGGTTAGTGGCACAGGATATTCATTCATCCTGTTCCTTTGTTTATTTCATTCTCTTTTGTTCTCTCAATATTTCTCTTTCTTCCTTTATTTTTTCCTTTAGTCCTCATTTTTACCCATCATGCCTTTCCACCTCACTCCAGAACTCTCATGTTCATCTTTCACTCTCCTCTGTACAGCAAAGTGTGGTGTCTTAGAGACAGAGAAAAGTGAATTAGAAGAAGAGAAGTAACAGAGTGAGTGAAATAAAGGAAGAAAAGAGTGGAAAACAACAAAGCACAGAACAAAAGCTACAAGGAGAAAGACAAGTGAAAGTGGGCCAGCATTTGTGGGCCCCCCCCCCCCCCCATACACACACGGTCACACCAGCAGGGGACATGAAGTGTCAAAGATACTCACCACGATGATCAAATCAATAAGATCACAAACTCACGTGTACAAACTCCTTATGGCTTAGACCTTCACAAGACTGCAGGATGAACACTGAAGCTTCAGTACCTGAACAGAAGGACAAACTGTTAAGAAGGCCTTTGTAACCTCAGATCCATTTACTGATTAACAAAACCACGTGGTCCAAATGTGACACAAAGTCACATGCAGCTCATAAAATACAAACTGCTGAAGCACCACTCAATGTCCGGCAAAGGCACTGAGACATATTGGGTTGGAGGACTTTTTTGGTGGACTTACCAGCTCTCGCTTTATTTCTTGACTGCTCCTCTTCACCACAGAGAGTCTTCAGGTCCTCTTAGTCAGACAGGATAAGTTCAGCTCCAGAGACCCAACAAGAATGAGCAGACCAGAATGTGCTGAATGTCTTTAAAGGCCTTGGTCGTCAAGTGCCTGGGGGTCTCCATGATTCTATGTGGCCAAGCAGAACTTGTCACAGAGTTTGACTTTCTAGAGGCTTCAGAGGCTCCATGAAGTGAAGAGCTGCAGGGTGTAATAAAGACGCTATATAGCGCCTGACCCGGCACAGACTGACGCAGAGGCACGTACTTAAATAGAATTCTTTTTTATTTTCTTCAGCCGTGGGGCACGCCTTCCCCGTGTCCCACAGGCCCAGCACAGTCCCAAAACACTCCCAAACATCACAACACAATTCTCTCTTCTTTCTTTACCACCACTCCTCCTCAGGCTTAGTCCTCCTCCCGACTCCGGCTGGCCTTTTATATCCCACCCAGAAGTAGTCCAGGTGCTTGATCACCTGGGCCTAATTGCATTTCCGGGTGGGGCTGAGGAATTGACCAGCCGGGCTCTAAAGTCCATGCAGCTCCCCCTGGCGGCCATCTGAGCCCCCAACCAGGCTGTGGAGGACTCCATCTCCCATGGAGCCATGTGCCCGGTTGGGGAATCATCATCTGCCAGGGAGGCTGCCACCAAGCGTCCCGGGGGAGGTATTGAGCTGTCCATGGTAGCTCCCCCCCCGAACAGATGCAGTAGGGGCGTCCCTGCCCTGTCCCTGCTGTCCTTCACAAGGGTTATAGTGGCGGACATTGCCACTTCTGTCACAGGGCCTGCCTTTTCAGTAATGAGGAACTGTTTGGTGACAGCCTTGTGATGTGACACTCGGGCTCTGTGGGTCAAACAGATGCTTTTTGGTAATCACAAATGTATATCTGGGCATTTCAAAATGTGATACGTATCTCAGTTTCTTTACTTCTTCCTCTGTTTCCTCTCTGTTATATTTATTTAATTATGCAATGTTTAAACTGAAAACTGCTCTGCTATTGATTAGATTCAATTTGATTAGAAATTCTGATGCACACCGCAGCAGAAACTTCAAAAAACAAGAATACAGACTCAGGGCAGGTAATACAAATATTACAGTCAATCAATCAATCATTAAGAAAATAAAGACAAAGAAATACATAAATAAATAAAAAAATTAATGGATGTTGTGCAGATGATTCAAAATGAACTTAATGAGTACCCCGGTAGGAAGCATTAAATTGCCTGATAGCAGTGGGCAGAAAAGACCCCCAGAGTCGCTTCTTACCAGACTGTAATGGAATGAGCCTGTGGTTAAAAGTGCTGTAAGACAGCGCCTCCTGGAGGGGATTTTTCATGATGGCATCAAATTGTGTCACCAGGCTCTTTTCTACACCAGCTTCCACTGTGTCCAGGGTTCACTCTGTGATGGCGCAGGCTTTCCTGATAAGTTTGTTCAGGCATTGAGCTTCTTTTGAGCTCGTGAACACCACACTGGCTGCAATGGACTGGTAGAACATTTCCAGCAGCTTGCTGCACACATCGAAAGCCCTGAGTCTCCTTAGCAAGTCCAGTCTACTCTGACCCTTCTTGTCCAGCACCACTGTGTGGTCAGACCAGTCCAGTTTGTTGTTTATATGGACCTCCCCAGGTACTTGTAGCTCTGCTCCACTTCCATATCCTCACTCCTGAATGCTCTTAGAGGCTCCTTGACACGCCAGAAGCCCACCACCAACTCTTTTATCCTGCTGATGTTGAGCTGCATGTTGTTGTCCCTGCACCACAACACAAAGTCCTCCATAACCTTCCTGTACTCTGACTCACCTCCATTTTTAATTCAGACTACCGGAGGAGTCACCTGAGAAAATCTGTAGATGGCAACTGCTGGTATTGTGCCAAAAGTCTGAGGTGTGGAGGGTGAACAAGAAGGGAGACAGGACAGTTCCCTGAGGTGCTCCAGTATTACACACTGCCATTTCTAACACACAGTCCCTCAGCGTCACAAACTGCGGTTTGTTGGTCAGGTAGTTCATCATCCAGGAGATTGTGGGAGCATCTCGATTCAAAGTCTTGAGATTTTACCCCAGTCAATGAGACTGAGTGGTGTTAAAAGCACTGGGAAAGTCAAAGAACATCACCCTGACTGTGGTGCCTACTTTGTCCAAGTGGGAGTAGACTGTGGACCATGGAGATGAGAGCATTAGCCACACCAATATACAGAATATCTGATAAGAAAACTGCAGAGGATGCAGATGTTCTGAAACCAAGGGCCATAGCTTTTTTAGGACTTCTCAAAATCTTCATGTAATATGAAGTATGATCAACTGGCCCAAAGTCCTTGGGAGTGTCCTTACTTTGGCACTGGGACCACACATGATGTTCTCCACAGTTGGGGAACCTTCTGGAAATTCAGGGAAAGGGAGGACAAGCTCTGAAGGACCCCACCGAGCTGGCTGGCACATGTTTCCAGTACCTTGGGGCACTGAAGCCTTGTTTATGCAGAGTTTTCATAGTTCTCTATTCACGTGATCAGCACAAACACACTGTCTAGGAAGTGGAGGGGGGCTGGAGACAACGAGTGTGATGTCATTGTGTGGGAAGTTCGTACAGGGTGCAGATAGTAGTTGGGATTCAGAATTGGTGGAGGGCTGGACTGGCCTGTTGAAGATCTGCTTCAGTTCATTTGCTCTGCTCTTGTTCCCTTCCTCTGCACATTTAACAGTCTGCTTGTAGCCAGTGACAGTCCTCATCCCATCCCACACACACTTCATGTTATTTTTGTTGTAAGTAGTGGGCTTTCTCCTCACATTCTGCTTCTTCACTTCTGTCTGCACCTGCTTGACTGAATCTTTATCTCCACACCTGAAGGCTTTCTTCTTCATATTCAGCAGGACTTTCAAGTCTTCTTGTGATCCATGGCTTGACGGTAAAACAACAGCGCACTGTCTTTGTAGGGGTCTGTTATCCACACAGAACTTGATGTACTTGTCATGGAGTCTTCAGATAGGCAGTCCGACTTCATGGCAGAGCAAAGGAAACCATTGCAGAGCACATAAAGCCGTCCCATGTGTATGCGTGATAAGGTGAAGGCCTGTGAACACAGGAAGCCGTGCCATTAAGCAGTGGCACACAGCCGTACACTGTCTGACTTGCCAGTGCTACCTGGAGATCCCATTTTTGAATTCATACAGACTGCCGTGACCCTCTCCTGTTTGGAGATTTCTTTCAATTTCTTCCCAAACTCATAGACATTTACAAATTTCTTTGTGAAGGCCCCAGAGAGCTCTTTTGATCTCAGCATAGAGGTAACACATACTTCAACAACAAAGAGAAGACCATACTACACGTCTGATGTTTTAATAAGAGGACAGGGTCAGACGAGAGCCTCTCGTGTGATATTCTCACTGCAGGAGATGCCAGGTAACTTGTAAGCTTCACCAGTATGCCTCTGTGTTCTGCTCCTCTTCTGAGGTGCTTCCTTTGGGGCAAAAGGCAGGGCTTACGGCATAGGCACTCTGGTATACCCAACAGGTAAGGTGGAGAGCAAGTACTCTGGCCTGTGTGATAATAATTAAAAAAAACAGAATGAATGCACAAGGACAGCCCCATCCTCGTAGTGGTTTGATTATAATTATTGGGGTTCAAGCCAGTCAAGTGTGTGTGTGTGTGTGAGTGTCATACTGAGGGGCGGTGACACCTTAGACTTTCAAAAATCACCTGTTAAGTAGGACAGGCATGTGGTCCTGCTGGAGCAGCACTACTGAAAGGCACTATATACACAAACTGTCAACAGTCATTGACAAGTCACTATACATAGAAACACATAGTGACGAAAATGGCTACAGTGCTGGTCTCTGACATTTTGTGCCCTCTTCCATCTTAGTTCCAGTTAGTCACTGTCACCCAAACTCGAGGGGCTGAGACAGCCGACTGATTTCACCATCATTGTCGGCATTTAAAGTGCCACTCAGATCAAATATTTTTGAACACTTTTATCCTTCAATTGACACACACATTCCAGGATTAAAATGATAATTTCTCAGGACACCTGAAGGAGTGACATGCACCTGGTGTCACTCTGTGAAAAGAAGGAAATGAAAGTCCAGGCTGACAGCCACTCCACCCTACATTACAGGCCTCACCAGCAGGTGGTGACTGTGAGTTGTAAATCTATATTCTTCATGGAGCCTGGGTGGTTAAAATGACAAGGAGAAAGTGGTAAAGGAGTGAGGGATAAGGGTGCTAAAGAAGAGAGTTAGGGGGATAAAGGGAGAGATCAATGACCAGAAGAGGCAGAATGAGTCAGACGGGTGTGTTGCTCGTGTGTTTGTGTTGTTGTGACACAAATTCAATTAATAATACTACGCTCTTCTTTGACTTCATTCACGTTGATAGGCATCCTGTTCATGAATACGTTAATTTAGCATCACCAAATCCCCTAACCTGCATGCCTTTAGATGGAAGCTCAAGAACGCCAAGGAAACCCACAAGGAAAATACACAAACTCCAGGGAGGAAACACCCGGGACATGACCCCCTTACTACGAAACAGTATGTTTAATTATTAACAGTATCCATCCATCCATTATCCAACCTGCTGAATCCAAACACAGGGTCACGGGGGTCTGCTGGAGCCAATCCCAGCCAACACAGGGCACAAGGCAGGGAACCAATCATGGGCAGTGTGCCAACCCACCGCAGGACACACACAAACACACCCACACACCAAGCACACACTAGGGCCAATTTAGAATCGCCAATCCACCTAACCTGCATGTCTTTGGACTGTGGGAGGAAACCAGAGCGCCCGGAGGAAACCCACACAGACACGGGGAGAACATGCAAACTCCACGCAGGGAGGACCCGGGAAGCGAACCCAGGTCCCCAGGTCTCCCAACTGCGAGGCAGCAGCACTACCCACTGCGCCACCGTGCCGCCATTATTAACCGTATAAATTATTTAAATGAAGTGAACGATTTCTCTGTGAAATGTAGCATACTTACTTTAACGTATTTCATCATTAAAATGACATCAAGTATCCATCCCAGTATACTAAATGCGCACAGCACCAAGACGATAGCTCTTGGAAATCGAAATCAACTTAGAAGCCAGTCATCATCACAGGACAAGAAGTGCATATGATCTGTAAATATGAGGCGCTCTCCTCTGATTCTTCCATTTGCGACGTCTTCTAACAATGCTACAGCAGCTTTGGTTCGAATAGTTCAGTCATTCTGCGCACCATTGTATTGTTACAAATTGATTACAGTCAAGTCCCTTCAATTTTAAACGATGTGCAATTAATTTCGGAGTATCTGATAAAGGATATGAAGCTAAAAAAAGAAAGAAACGACACAGAAACAGACGCACTGCTGTGACTGCTACGGAGCGGACTTTGTGACGCAGTGACAGGACATGAAGAACAGCACCACCTTGTGGAGATGAAAGACATGACAGAGATGTCAAAGGACTTGAAACAGGAAGGCGCAGGTCTGAGATTGACTTCAGCAGGCAGACGTTGAAATCAATGGCCCACCACCAGCAACCTGAGCACAGGTGACATCAACATGGAGGAGGACAGGCTGTGGAGCAGCTCGATCTCAATGGCAAGCGTCATTATTCCAGCTGCTGTGTTCTGAACTCCTCGGCTGGCATCCACCTCCCCTTTTCTGCTGACAGTCACACGCACTGGAATCATCAAACCTGATCTTATATAGCGACTTTTACCAAGAACTCCAACACAAGGTGCTTCATTCAGAACGCAGTTTATTGTGCTTTTGCGAAACGTGGCTAACTACCACCATCCCAGATGCTAACGTTGAGCTACCCGGGTTTAGCACAGTTAGAGCGAACAGAGATGCAAGTACCTGCAGGAAGCACAAAGGAGGAGGACTCATTCTCTATGTTAATACACGGTGGTGTAACTCTGGACATGTTAACGTCAAAGTCTCCACTTGCTGCAGGGACATCGAACTGTTGGCTGTAAGTTTGTGTCCCTATTACTTGCCCAGAGAGTCTGGACACGTCATTGCTGTTATCGTTTACATCCCTCCTTGGGCGGACGTGGAGATAGCAAGTGACATCATCCATTCTGCTGTTGCTAAGTTACAAACGCAGCACCCTGAGGCGCTTGTGCTAATCGCTGGAGACTTTAACCATGTGACGCTGGACAAAACATTACCTGCCTTCTCCCAGTATGTGGACTGTAACACCCGGGGAAATAAGACTATTGATTTACTGTATGCAAACGTTAAAGACGCAGACAGCATCACCCCGCTGCCTGCGCTTGGGAAAGCAGATCATAACCTGATTCTGCTTCAGCCTCACTACACACCAAGAGTGAGGGTCCTACCTACAACCACACGCTCATTCAGGAAGTGGTCCCCAAAGGCAGAGAAAGCTCTTAGAGAATGCTTTGGAACTACAGACTGGGATATCCTGCAGGGATCACATAGTGAGAACATTGAAGAGGTTGTTGACTGCACTACTGACTACATCAACTTTTGTATGGACATTGTAGTTCCAGTAAGAACTATATGCTGCTATGCTAACAACAAGCCATGGATTACAAGTGACATCAAGGGCCTTTTGAACCAGAAGAAAAGGGCTTTTAAAAGCGGTGATCAGCATGAGCTCAAGCGTGTGCAGAAGGAACTCCGAGTCCAGCTCAGGGCGGCGAAGGAGCAGTACAGGAGAAAGCTGGAGCAGAAGTTGCAAAATAACAGCATGAAGGAAGTGTGGGATGGGATGAAGATCATCACTGGCTGCAGCTCGAAGCGGGGTGCCACCATCGAGAGAGACGTGAAGAGAGCAAACCAAATGAACAACTTCCTTAACGGGTTTGACCACCCTAACCCACTCTCACTCTCACCTCGGAGTACTGCACCCTCCACACATCCTTCTGCTGATACCAGCATAGGAGAGACATCCCCACCCACAATTACAGCAGCGCAGGTGACCAGAGAACTGAGAAGACTTCGTGCCAGCAAAGCAGCGGGCCCAGATGGAGTATCACCACGACTGCTGAAGGTCTGTGCATTGGAGCTGGGGGGTCCTCTACAGCACATCTTCAACCTGAGCCTAGAGCAGGGGAGAATCCCGATGCTTTGGAAAACATCTTGCAGTCCCAAAGGTATCACGTCCTGGTGAGCTGAATGACTTCCGGCCTGTTGCTCTGACATCACATGTGATGAAGACCATGGAGAGGCTGTTGCTTCACCACCTGAGGCCACAGGTTCAACACGCCCTCGACCCTCTGCAGTTTGCATATCAGGAAAAGGTGGGAGCGGAGGATGCCATCATCTATATGCTACACCGATCCCTCTCCCACTTGGACAGAGGCAGTGGTGCTGTAAGAATTATGTTTCTAGACTTCTCTAGCGCCTTCAACACAATTCAACCTCTGCTTCTTAGGGACAAGCTGACAGAGATGGGAGTCGATTCATACCTGGTGGCATGGATCTTAAAGACAGACCTCAGTATGTGCATCTTGGGAACTGCAGATCTGACATTGTGGTCAGCAACACAGGAGCGCCGCAGGGGACTGTACTTTCTCTGGTCCTGTTCAGCCTATATACATCTGACTTCCAAAACAACTCGGAGTCCTGCCATATGCAAAAGTTCAGTGACGACTCTGCTATCATGGGCTGCATCAGGAGTGGGCAGGAGGAGGAGTATAGGGACCTAATCAATGACTTTGTTAAATGGTGCGACTCAAACCACCTACACCTGAACACCAGCAAAACCAAGGAGCTGGTGGTGGATTTTAGGAGGCCCAGACCCCTCATGGACCCCGTGATCATCAGAGGTGACTGTGTGCAGATGGTGCAGAACTATAAATATCTGGGAGTGCAGCTGGATGATAAATTAGACTGGACTGCCAATACTGATGCTCTGTGCAAGAAAGGACAGAGCTGACCATACTTCCTAAGAAGGCTGGCATCCTTCAACATCTGCAATAAGATGCTGCAGATGTTCTATCAGACGGTTGTGGCAAGCGCCCTCTTCTACGCGGTGGTGTGCTGGGGAGGCAGCATTAAGAAGAAAGACGCCTCATGCCTGGACAAACTGGTGAGGAAGGCAGGCTCTATTGTTAGCATGGAGCTGGACAGTGTGACATCTGTGGCAGAGCAACGGGCGCTCAGTAGGCTCCTATCAATTATGGAGAATCCACTGCATCCACTAAACAGGATCATCTCCAGACAGAGGAGCAGCTATCTATCTATCTATCTATCTATCTATCTATCTATCTATCTATCTATCTATCTATCTATCTATCTATCTATCTATCTATCTATCTATCTATCTATCTATCTATCTATCTATCTATCTATCTATCTATCTATCTATCTATCTATCTATCTATCTATCTATCTATCTATGCCATCGGTTTTCTTTTGTGTGACTACTATTGGTGATACCCACGGAGAACCATCCACAGACTCAATAATTCCTGCATCTAGCAAGTAGCGCAGTTCAGCAGTAACAGCAGTCCGTACCGATATTGGCAAGCGCCTCAATCTCTGCTGCACCGGTGGAGCCTCTGACCGGATTCTTACCTTATGCACATACCCTTTTGCACATCCTAGGCCTCTGAATGGAGTGGAAGACAACTGTAGCACTGGGGCTGGTGGGGTAAGTACTGTATTACCTTCGATGCGTAGTTTCAAAGATGTAACTAAGTCCATGCCTAGTAAAGGGACACCGGTTTGCATGATGAAGAAAGTAGCTGGTATCGTGACAGCTGCATATGAAACTCGGGCTTGGAGGCATCCTATGACCGGTAGTTCAGTTTTGGAATAACAGAGCAGGCGTATGGGAGATGCAGATAAATTACAAGTACCAAAATACCGGTTACATAACCCGCTGGGTAAAATGGACACAGATGAGCCCGTATCTAAGAGGAGACGCACCGAATATGGTTTAGAACCATTTACTTGAATTGTAACAGGACATGAAATTTTTCTAGGCTGGTTTGTACCATCATTCACACATAAAATGGTAGTTTCTGGAATCTCAATACCCCAAACTCGGTTTTGTGGAGGAGAGCAACATACACAAGAAAAATGTCCAGATTTCCCACAGCTTCTGCATGTAGCCGACGTGGCCAGACACTCTGGAACATTTGCGAGATGGGCTTTGGATTCACAGCGGAAACACGACCGATTCTTATTGGAGGTCATAGAAGTGCCAGAACTAGGCTGTACGCGGGCCTGGCCATCGCAGCGTTGTGTAGATAACATTGTGCTTTGAACTGCATTGACTGAAGATGGAGAAGAGGCCGCCAGGATCCCCGCTTGGTTTTTGGCTGCTTCAGTCTGCAAAGCGAGCATCACCGCGAGTGAGGTCAAGTTCAAATAATAACTTCTCGTGGACACGTGGACAGGCTGCCTTTTCTACCAACTGGCCCTGTAACATTTCATCAGTTTTATCTTTAAAGTCGCAGGTAGATGCAAGATCTCGTAACGCAGAAATATACTGAGCCACAGTTTCATCCTGTTGTTGGGCCCTACCACGAAATTTATGGCGTTCAAAAACCATATTGCAATTGGGCAGAAAATGCGCCTTCAACGCCGCTACAGCCTCTGTGTATGTGTTACCTGTACTTGGTAATGTATAGAAAAGTCTGTGTCCTTCAGTGCCCAAACAGTGTAGAAGCAACGCTCGTTTCCTGGCTTCTGTCCAGTTGTCTCCATCTGCCCCAATAACAAGCAAATCATTTTCAAATATTTTCATCCATGTATCAGATGGAAGCGTGGGCTCTCCTGGACAGAGAAGAAAAGCAACTGGAACAGTAGAAGCATCCATCATTGCTTAGAAATGTCCTTGCCGCCAATTTTTTTGTATTAATTAGTACACAAAGAAATCTTCAAATACCTTATTTGTTATAGAAAGACCTCTGTCATACAATCTCCTTCTGGGAACTCTCCTCCCATCCCTCTCCCAGTGCTATTTATATATATTTGTACAGTGCTACCTACTGTCCAAATTAAATAACATTAATACCACAACATAACAATGATCACTTTTGATTTTACTTGCTATTGAATTTTTAGATACTAATACAATTAAATTTGGATATGATCCCCTACTTCCAGTGGCGGGCCGTCAGGGCCTGCAAGGCCTTCTCTGCTGGCCTAAAAAAATATCTGAATCACAAACTGATGTTAATTACGTTTTGTCCATGAATACTTATTAAATAATTCCAAATAGTCTGTCCGCTTCCTTTCATAGCTTTTCCAATGGCTGTGCTGCGCCTGCTTCCAGACATGTATTTTTGTATTAAAGCATTTAACCAATCACATTTCAGCCATCATTTTTTGACAGGCAGGGTCAAAGTCAAAGAAGTCTGCCCGGAGGCCTTCACAATCCATTCTGCAGGCCATTTAACACAAAATAAATGTCGATTAAACTGTTGCTTCAACCAATCAGATTTTGAGTTGGTTTCACTAGGGCCCTCTAGCAGGCGTACGACAACGTCACCGTATTCAGACCCATTGATTGGATAGGATGGTGTAATAGAAAAATCTGAATGAGAGCATCATGGGGCAGCTGTACATATTGGTATGTTTGGCGGTGACCATTACCGTGTCCACTGCTTCTGTCGAGCGGACATTTTCAGCCCTAAAGCGAATTAAAACCTATGCCAGAAATTCGACAGGGCAGGTTCGACTTTCAGCATTAGCTTTGATGGCGATAAAAAGGGACTTCATGATGTAACTGAAGCACACGGATAATCTGTACGACAGAGTAATTGAACTGTTTTTGAGGAAAGAGAGGAGGATGGATTTTGTTTACAAATAATCTGAATTTTTGGTGAGTAACATGTTGAGATTTTCCTAAATAATATTGCAAGTTTATGAGTTATTATTGATGTTTTTTATGTGTGTCACGGGCTGTAGCTGCAGTACAAAGGAACTTGTTCACCCCTGGTTTGTCTATTCAATAAAGGCATTTATTGTGGCTACAGGAGTTATCTATCTGTGATGCAACGGCTCTTTATACTGTATTTCTGCATATTAAGATGGTTTTTATAACCATAAATTAGTTTTTGAGGGGCGGGTTGATTCAGACGGAGCACTACTGAAGGCCTAGGTGTGAAATGCATGGTCCGCCACTGTGTACTACTATGTTATTAATGACATATAAGAGCATCTGCCACCCCAGACTCTGAATAAGAATAATGAATCTTCTATTTTCCTTTCCCATTCCAAGCAGATTACTTGGCTAAAGCAGAAGCTCATTAAACAACATTCAGCACACTGGAGAAAGCAACTGTTCACAAACAAACAGCTTTCACTTTTTGTAGTCATTTCAACACACTTAGCAATTGCTTCATTCTTTCAAATATCATCCCATATTCTCATACTCACGTTCTCTTTTACAATTGCACTTTACTCACAGAATAAAGTTCTCTTACAATTGTATTTCATTCACAGAGATCTCTATCACATGTGCTATAAACTGACTCGAGGTTGTGCTTTTTTATTTTATTTATATAAGGTTTCACCATTCAACACACTTAAACGCGTCTTTCCCTTCATGCTTATTTACTTATCACGACCATCAAACAACTTACTTCTTTACCTTCATGCTTATCATTACAATCAAACAGCTTCTCAGGACGCAAACTGGTATTACTTTCATTAAATTAGGAGTACATCTTACCTCAGTTTCGTACGGCGCTAGTCTCCAGATCATGAAAACTCTGTGGCAAACCGATTCCGCGACAATCAAGGAAAATTATTTCTGTGGCGACCCGATTCAGCGACAACAAGGTGAATCCACCCATGGGGAAATCACACGGCACAATTCCACAACAAGAAAGCATTCCCAGAAAAAGTTACACAGTCACAAAGAATAACCTGACTCAACAAGGAAAACATACGTGCTTGAACCTTTATTTCCTATCACTGGGCAAGTGTGTTAACCACTGCGCCACCATACTCTTTACCTTTATAGTTCCTAAAATACACACCCTTCATTCACGCACATCAGGCACATTCTGCTTATCGCAAGAACTTGTCTCCCTTCTCATTTATTATTATAAAAAGAGCATTTTTCCATTAAACTTGATCAGAGTTTAAAAGGAAAAATGTTTTGCACGTTTATCAGAATCAGAATCAGCTTTATTGGCCAAGTATATGTACACATACAAGGAATTGGACTCCGGTTTTCCCTAGTATTGTCCCTGAATACTTTCTCGCTCTTGTCTTTATAAATTGTCCACAGACGTAACAAAATGCATCTGCTGGGTGCAAGCAACCTCTTGATGCCATCTAAATCAAATCAAAAAAATAACATAAACCGAAATGTTGGTTCGAGTCACCTGTGCTTTTATACTTGTATGACTACTATTGGGCAGTCCGAGAACATTCTAGAAAGTTCTAAAAGTTTCTTGAAAGTTCTAGATAATTCTGGAAAATTCTAGAAACTTCTGGACAATTCTAACAGTTCAAGAATATTCTAGAAGACTACTCAGTATTGAATGCGAATCGAGAATTTTCTCGTAAACAGACAAATTTCAAAATATCATTGTCCTGATCACAAAAGCAAAGTTTTTGTGGAACAACAGCTATTTTCTATTTTTTTAGGCATAACGGGTTAGGAAAACACACTTTGTACCCAGGAACAAAATAAAAATACAAATTTGTTACATAGTGTAATTCCAAATGTGATATTTTTTTAATATTATGATAGGGAATATTTTGGGTATAGGATTTTAACTTTATTTATTGGGCTTTGGTGATTTATTTATTTACTTAAATATTTATTGGGTTGTACCTCTCCTGTCCTTCCCGTAGCACTTGGCCAAATGTATACACTATTTTTGACTCTCTTGGCTTCGAGTTTAGAGCTGACTTTAATTTCTGAGAAACTGGAGACCCCAATCAACACCAGGGGTTACCAACACACACTCTATAAACTTAACAGAGTTACCATTCTTTTACTCCCTGATGAAGGTTTAGGACCGAAACGTTGGAGCTCAGTGTGCTAACTATTCAAGGAGCAGATAAGTTTTACAAGACGTTTTTATGGCCTTACCCGTTCTTAACTGGTTTGTTTCTTTTTTTGACAAATTAAGTACCAGGTAACACCGTTTTGAAACATTTGCTGCATTTACATTGGTAGCTGAACTGTCTTGCTCTTAAAGGATTTTTAACCATTTTTAACTTTACTAAGTGCCCAGCTAAATCTGTTTAGTTTTTCCTGGATCCCGGTCAACTGTAAGTATTTTATTCATTTTTCAATCAGTGCACTTTACTCTGTTATAACAACTTTTTTGATATTTTTTCACTTTATTTATTTATATTGTAGATACACTTTTTCACAATTTATTTTTACTTACCTTGTCCCTTTCCTCAGTGATATTTTTTCTATAGAGAAATATTTACCTGAACCAATTTTACAATAAATTACCTGTAGATCCTGGCAGCCTTAATAATAATTAATAATTCTTTGCATTTATATAGCATTTTTCTCATTACTCAAAGCGCTCAGCAATTGCAGGTTAAGGGCCTTGCTGAAGGACCCAACAGAGCAGAGTACCTTTTGGCATTTACGGGATTCGAACCGGCAACCTTCCGATTGCCAGGGCATATCCCTAGCCTCAGAGCCACCACTCCATCCTATAGCCTTGTCATTGTTTAGCGCTGGGTGTTGTTCATCCTCGATTTCACCTTTTTGTCACCTGGGGAATTTTTATATTCTTTTTTTCTTTATTGGTGGTTAACATTTTTATCTGGCCTTGAATTGTCAGGAGGTGTTGAGTTTGGCCCTTCCTTTTAATCTTTTTAACTTATTAGGATTACTAATCTGTTCACTAAACATGTTAGCAGAATCCACACCCAGACTCTGTTTTAAACTACTGCAGGCTGATCTTCACCAGCAGAATCCAGAACCACTGAAAGATCTGCAGAATCACATTATAATGGTCTCATCTTTTCTCAAACCAGCCTCACCCAATCCTGAAATTCTTCAGGGCATAAAGTCTCACACTTTAAAGTGGATGGAAGGTACTATGGATATTCTATGGGGACTTTACCGACCATTAATTGATGAGATTCTTCCTGTGCTGCCTCCTTTGTATGAAATTTTATTTGGTAGAAAGAGAAATAAAAATAAACTAACATCCTCTTCCCTTAGAATATCTAAAGATTTAATCTGTGAAAATTCTCCATCGGAAGAACCGGGTGGCGTCATATCTGTCCTTTTGAATGCACCTATACAAGACCCTACAGTGTCTGCGGTGACGTAGTGTGTCTCTACAGTACCTCCGTACCTGAACAGGTATGATCACAGCCACCTCTTATACAAAATTCTCCATTAGTGCTGTTAATTTTATCTCCTAATGATAAACCTGGTCATGATATTCTGCCTGCGGTGGGTGCCCGGGGTTTGTTTTCTGCTTTGCGCCCTGAGTTGGCTGGGATTGGCTACAGCAGACCCCCGTGACACTGTAGTTAGGATATAGCGGGTTGGATATGGATAGATGGATGATATTCTGCAAATTTCTTTTTCAACAGATTCTGCACTGCCAGATAATTAGGCCTAAGAACAAAAATATAATTAAAACTAAAAGGGTGACAACACCAAAAAAGAAAGGAGATAAGATGATGAATGAAAATGGACTTAAAACGGATTCCACAGCCAATGTCGTTTCTTATTCTCTCCAAAAAACTAAAATTAATAAAGGAACTCTTAGGACCTGGCTTCCAAAATTTTTAAATATTTTAAAGGGTTCAATTAACAGCCATTCTAACTATTACCAGACATCTGGAGCAAATAATAATAATAATAATAATAATAATAATAATTCATTACGCTTATTTAGCGCTTTTCTCAGTATGCAACCTGAATTACAAGTTGAAGAGCGTTTCATTATGATAGGTGTATGGGAGTTATGGTATCCTGATACTCCCAAGTGGAGTATGAGACACTATTTCAGCAGCTTCAAAAAGTGTTTCCAAGGGCACTCATACAATTTGCCCCATTTCAGTAATCTAACAATTACCTTTGTTCATTAAGCATGACGCACTTCGAGTGAAAGAGGTAGCCATGCAGATTTCTAATGCTTTACTGAATCTGGATATGCAACTCATTAGATTTACAGGTAACCCCAAACATTTGGTCCCAGACTCGGCTAGACAAACATTACATTGATGGCTTACTAAATTTTAACCTTTCCGTGTTTCCTACCCCTTAACTTAACCTTAGTTTTTAGAATGTCTGTCAACTCCTCAAACCCTGAACTCAATCCCTTTAACCTTGTGGCCAGTTAAAGTGGAGAAAGTCTGTCTTTAACTACTACAAAGTCTTCCTTTAAGACTCAGGCGCCGCCGTGAGTGGCAGCCTTTCCAGCAGCTCTGTGTACGACTTTATCTTTCTTCCTTTTTATCTATTTTCTCTATTTCACTGATCACTCCTACCACTTTCTTTTATGTGGACTCGTTCCCTGGATATTTTTTACTACTTTTTACTACTTGGCCTTAGATTTTTACACGCCGAGACTCGTCTATTCAGGTAGTCAACTTCAAGCGCTGAGAACAAAGGCCCGTGCTGTTGTGGTTCCCTATTTACCTGACGAGGTAAGAAGGCGGTATTGTGGCAGCAGAGCCGGCACTAATCTAAAGGCTAAGCATCTTGCGAGAAAGTGGCGATACAAGCCTTCGGTGCCTTCTGTGATCCTGGGAAATGTGAACTCACTACCGAATAAGATTGACGAACTGGCTGCGCTGGTGAAAAATGTCAGAACCTACAGAGAATGCAGTTTGTTGTGTTTTAGTGAAACGTGGCTAACAACTAATATCCCAGATGCTAACGTGGAGATACCCGGGTTTAGCTCAGTTAGAGCAGACAGAGACGCAAATACCTGCGGGAAGCACAAAGGAGGAGGACTCGTTGTCTATGTGAACACAAGGTGGTGCAACTCTGGACATGTTAACGTTAAAATCTCCACCTGCTGCAGGGACATCAAACTGTTGGCCGTAAGTCTGCGTCCCTATTACTTGCCCAGAGAGTTTGGACACGTCATTGTTGTTATTGTATACATCCCTCCTTGAGCGGATGTGGAGATAGCGGGTGACATCATCCACGCCGCTGTTGCTAAAGTACAAACGCAGCACCCTGAGACGCTTGTGCTAATCGCTGGAGACTTTAACCATGTGACGCTGGACAAAACATTACCTGCCTTCTCCTAGTATGTGGATTGTAACACCCGGGGAAATAAGACTATTGACCTACTGTATGCAAACATTAAAGACGCATATAGCGCCACCCTGCTGCCTGCGCTTGGGAAAGCAGATCATAACCTGGTTCTGCTTCAGCCTCACTACAAACCAAGAGTGAGGGTCCTACCTACAACCACACGCTCATTCAGCAAGTGGTCCCCCAAGGCAGAGGAGGCTCTAAGAGACTGCTTTGGTACTACAGACTGGGATATCCTGCAGGGATCACATAGTGAGAACATTGAGGAGGTTGTTGACTGCACTACTGACTACAGCAACTTCTGTATGGACATTGTAGTTCCAGTAAGACCAGTACGCTGCTATGATAACAACAAGCCATGGATTACAAGTGACAGCAAGGGCCTTTTGAACCTGAAGAAAAGGGCTTTTAAAGGTGGTGATCAGCATGAGCTCAAGCGCGTGCAGAATGAACTCCGAGTCCAGCTCAGGATGGTGAAGGAGCAGTAGAGGAGAAAGCTGGAGAAGAAGTTACAGAATAACAGCATGAAGGAAGTGTGGAATGGGATGAAGATCATCACTGGCTGCAGCTCGAAGCGGGGTGCCACCATCAATAGAAACGTGAAGAGAGCAAACCAAATGAACAACTTCGTTAACAGGTTTGACCACCCTAACCCACTCTCACCTCAGAGTACTGCACCCTCCACCCATCCTTCTACTGATACCAGCATAGGAGAGAGTTTACCGCAACCCACAATTACAGCAGCCCAGGTGAGCAGAGAGCATCTGCTGAAGGCCTGTGTGTTGGAGCTGGGGAGTCCTCTACAGCGCATCTTCAACCTGAGCCTGGAACAGAGGAGAGTCCCGAGGTTTTGGAAAACATCTTGCATCACCCCAGTCCCAAAGGTATCACGTCCTGGTGAGCTGAACGACTTCCAGCCTGTCGCTGTAACATCACATGTGATGAGGACCATGGAGCGGCTGCTGCTTCAGCACATAAGGCCACAGGTACGCCACACCCTCGATCCTCTGCAGTTCTGATACCAGGAGAAGGTGAGAGTGGAGGATGCCATCATCTACATGCTACACCGATCCCTCTCCCACTTGGACAGAGGCAGTGGTGCTGTAAGAATTATGTTTCTGTACTTCTCTAGTGCCTTCAACACCATCTAACCTCTGCTCCTTAGGAACAAGCTGACAGAGATGGGAGTAGATTCATACCTGGTGGCATGGATCGTAACTATCTTACAGACAAACCTCAGTATGTACATCTCGGGAACTGCAGGTCTGAAATTTTGTGGTCAGCAAGACAGGAGTGCCGCAAGGGGACTGTACTTTCTTCGGTCCTGTTCAGCCTATATACATCAGACTTACAATACAATACAATACAATACAATTTATTTTCAAATATTTCAAAATCATACAGGAAGTGCCACAATGGGCTTTAACAGGCCCTGCCTCTTGACAGCCCCCCAGCCTTGACTCTCTAAGAAGAAAAGGAAAAACTCCCAAAAAAAACTTGTAGGTAAAAATGGAAGAAACCTTGGGAAAGGCAGTTCAGAGAGAGACCCCTTTCCAGGTAGGTTGGGCGTGCAGTGGGTGTCAAAAAAAGGGGGTCAATACAATACAATACACAGAACAGAACAAATCCTCAATAAAAAAATAAAAATTTTTTAGAAGTACGGAGCAGAATTTAACAGTAGATGATATCACATAATAAGATTTGGATAATTTTAGACTCCTAGGTGAGGGATGAGACAAAGTGCGGTTCAACAGACCTCCTATGACGAATAAGAAATTTGGATGGCGTTTTCCCTTGCCCAGACGCGGGTCACCGGGGCACCCCTTTGGAGCCAGGCCTGGAAGTGGGGCTCGATGGCGAGCGCCTGGTGGCCGGGCTTGCACCCATGGGGCTCGGCCGGGCACAGCCCGAAGAGGCAACGTGGGTCCCCCTTCCCATGGGCTCACCACCTATGGGAGGGACCAAGGAGGTCGGGTGCAGTGTGAGTTGGGTGGTGGCCGAAGGCGGGGACCTTGGAGGTCAGATCCTCGGCTACAGAAGCTGGCTCTTGGGACGTGGAATGTCACCTCTCTGAAGGTGAAGGAGCCTGAGCTAGTGTGCGAGGTCGAGAGGTTCCAGCTAGATATAGTCGGGCTCACCTCGACGCACAGCTTGGACTCTGGAACCAATCTCCTTGAGAGGGGCTGGACTCTCTACCACTCTGGAGTTGCCCCCGGTGAGAGACGCAGAGTGGGTGTGGGTATACTTATTGCCCCCCGACTTGGAGCCTGTACATTGGGGTTTACCCCGGTAGACGAGAGGGTAGCCTCCCTCCGCCTTCGAGTGGGGGAATGTATCCTAACTGTTGTTTGTGCGTATGCACCGAACAGCAGTTTGATAAGTTCAGACAAGTAAGCTGGACCTCTGCCATTTAATGCTTTATATGTTAAAAGGAGGATTTTGAAATCTGCCCTAAACTTAACCGGGAACCACTGTAAGGATTTAAGAACTGGAGTTATGTGTTCGTATTTTCTTGTTCTTGTAATAATTCTTGCAGCCGCATTTTGGATTAACTGGAGGCTGTATAAAGAACAGTTTGAACATCCAGTGAACACCGCATTGCAGTAGTCTATCCTACTAGAGATAAATGCATGAATTAGTTTCTCAGAATCCTGTTTATTTAAAAAGCGACTTAATTTCTTAACATTTTTAAGATGGAAGAAGCATGTTTTGGACAACTTTGTAATATGCACTTTAAATGACATGCTAGAGTCAAAGATAGCTCCTTGATTGCGGGCTGATTTAGTAAAATTAATTGGGATTCCAACTGAGTTAAATGATGACAAAATATTGTTATGATCAGCGTCATTCCCTCCAACAATTAACATCTCTGTTTAATCTGTATTTAAAGACCAGTAGTTCTCATACATTCACTCCTTTAATTCGCTAACACAACTAATTAAGGACAACATTGGAGAAACTTCATCTGATTTAAATGAAAGGTATAACTGGGGGGCGGCACGGTGGCGCAGTGGGTAGCACTGCTGCCTCGCAGTTGGGAGACCTGGGGACCTGGGTTCACTTCCCGGGTCCTCCCTGCGTGGAGTTTGCATGTTATCCCCATGTCTGCTTGGGTTTCCTCCGGGCACTCCGGTTTCCTCCCACAGTCCAAAGATATGCAGGTTAGGTGGATTGGTGATTCTAAATTGGCCCTAGTGTGTGGGTGTGTTTGTGTGTGTCCTGCGGTGGGTTGGCACCCTGCCCAGGATTGGTTCCTGCCTTGTGCCCTGTGTTGGCTGGGATTGGCTCCAGCAAACCCCCGTGACCCTGTGTTCGGATTCAGCGGATTGGAAAATGGATGGATGGATGGCTGGTATAACTGGGTGTCATCTGCATACGAGTGAAAATTAACATTATGTTTCCTAATGATAGATCCCAGTGGAAGCATGTAAAGTGAAAAAAGTAAAGGTCCCAGTACTGAGCCTTGCGGGACACCATATTGAACTTCTGTGTATAATGATGGAGTACTGTCAGCACATTTCTGTACATATTGGAATTGATTTGATAAATAAGAACTAAACCAAGCGAGCATGGTGACTGAAAGCCCAACATTATTTTCTAGCCTGTGTAGTAAAATAGAATGGTCGATGGTGTCAAATGCTGCACTTAAGTCCATCAACATAATTACAGTGGACTTTCCTTCATCGGAGGATATCAGAATGTTGTTTACAACCCGCGTTAGTGCCGTTTATGTACTGTGACCAGTGCAGAAACCAGCCTGGAATTTCTCAAATAAATTGTAATGCATAAGGTGTGACTGAAGCTGATTGGCGACTACTTTTTCTAGTATTTTAGAGAGAAACGGTAGATTTGAAATAGGCCTATAATTATTTAGTATGTGTGGGTCTAGATCTGATTTTTTAAGTAATGGTTTAATGACTGACACTTTTAGTGTATCAGGTACTGTGCCATGCAATAATGAACTATTGATAATGTTTAGGATAGGCGCTGCAAGAACATTCAATTGCACTTTTAACCAGTTTTGTTGGCACTAGGGAACAAGTAGTGGGCTTCATTTTAGAAATTAAAGTTAAGACTTCCTGCTCAGTTACATTATTAAAATTACTAAAGTGCTGAATGCAATGTGAGACAGGGTCTGCTAAGCTAGTATGTGGTTTGTACTGTGATGCAGAGATCTGGGACCTTATATTTTTAATTTTCTCATTAAAGAAGTGAGATACAACTCGGAGTCCTGCCACGTGCAAAACTTTGCTGACGACACTGCTATCGTGGGCTGCATCAGGAGTGGGCAGGAGGAGGAGTATAGGAACCTAATCAAGGACTTTGTTAAAGTTAAACCACCTTCAACTGAACACCAGCAAAACCAAGGAGCTGGTGGTGGATTTTAGGAGGCCTAGACCCCTCCTGGACCCCGTGATCATCAGAGGTGACTGTGTGCAGAGGGTGCAGACCTATAAATACCTGGGAGTGCAGCTGGATAATAAACTGGACTGGACTGCCAATACTGATGGTCTGTGCAAGAGAGGACAGAACCGACTATACTTCCTTAAAAGGCTGGTGTCCTTCAACATCTGCAATAAGATGCTGCTAAAGAAGAGGGACGCCTCATGCCTGGACAAACTGGTGAGGAAGGCAGGCTCTATTGTAGGTATGGAGCTGGACAGCTTGACATCTGTGGCAGAGCGATGGGCGCTGAACAGACTCCTGTCAATCATGGAGAATCCACTGCATCCACTGAACAGGATCATCTCCAGACAGAGGAGCAGCTTCAGCGACAGACTGCTGTCACCGTCCAGCTCCATTAACAAACTGAGAAGATCGTTCCTCCACCACACTATGCGACTCTTCAATTCCACCCAGGGGGGTAAACGTTAACATTATTCAAAGTTATTGTCTGTCTGTATACCTGCATTGTTATCACTCTTTAATTTAATATTGTTTTTATGCTGCTGCTGGAGTATGTGAATTTCCCCTTGGGATTAATAAAGTATCTATCTATCTATCTATCTATCTATCTATCTATCTATCTATCTATCTATCTATCTATCTATCTATCTATCTATCTATCTATCTATCATTTCTTTTTCTTCGGTTATTTTCTTGACTAATAGCGCACTTGTTCTGTTAAACTTGTACCTTTTGTGAAAGTGCTGATTTGATATTTGGACTTTACACATTATTCACTTCATGTCTACATTTTGTCATTTGTCTTTTAGATGTGTGTTCGACATTTTTGTCCTGCTACACTGACACAGATCTTTGTAGACATGTAGCACACGTGAAATGCCTGTGTTCATATAACGAGATATTAAATACCCAATACACCTCACTAACAGATGACCAAGGCTTGAGCCGAGAGAGCAGAGCTCCGTCACTGGGGTGTGATGGGACAGCAGGCTGCTTGTGCTCATCGACTTGTTTACAACACAAAAGACGCTGATGAGGAGGTGCGAGGGGATTGAAGGTGGGCTGGGATTACCAAGTTTTTCGTAGGCTTTGATCATTCAAGTGTTAATGTTCACATTGTGGAAAAAGAATGCAGACACGGGTTCAAGGGTCAGGTCATGTCTCCCCCATGGCTTTCTCTGGCAATAAGGAGTTCTGGCTCGTCTGATCAGTGGTCCTTAAGTGACGGCCACTTCCTCCATAGGGCCAGAAGGGGCGGGGCTATCGTAGTCAGGCGTCAGAAGAGGTGGTCAGTGACAGCGCCCCCTCTTTCCGTGGGTGGCATTACTCACCATGGCAGAGCCTTGAAGGTGTCCCCTTAAGCTTGCGTAACAACGTGTACTAAGAAACAAAATGCAAATCCAATCAATATTGAAGTGAAATTTAGACATCCTTTGGTGAAATCAGAAAAATAAAGAAAGAAAGAAATTGAAAGAAGAGGACGACTAAAGCGGACAACAAGACAAACAACCAGAAAGCCAAAGGAGCAGCGGTCACCCTGCCATCCTTCAGTGCCTTGTGTGACAGCCGCCAGTACTGGACACCTGAGGCAGGGAGCCAAGGGGCCCCTTGATTTGCACTTGTCAGGTGACAAGGCCACCTCTGCCGGGGGCTCGTCCGTGGCTCGACTCCAAGGTCCTCATAAGAGTGGTGGAAACCTCCAGATGAGGCCTTTGAGATTCATCAGGCCGAGTTACCAAAGGATTGAGCTTGAAGGACATTGGCATGTCTGAATTTTGCCAAATTGTAACCCGTGTCTGTGTGACCAAACTGAGGAGACAAATGTCACATTTTCTGGTGTAGACAAGAGGAAATAAAAAGTGCAAACCTTCACCTTGCAGTCCCTCAGCCAGCCCATGTCCTGTGTGTCCATTGAAAGTGGCCATCATCGTGGTGATTGAACTGAGCCCTCTGTGCCCCTTTTCTCTGGTGCTGATCCTCACTCTTCCTGACGTCCTCACTCAAGTCCCACTCCAGATAGGCCTTCATGGTGTTTCCATTCTCCTGTTTACCTTTCAAATGGTGGCTTCTGTCCTTATGCTCCTCCTCGTCACTCTCTAAAGTTTCCGAGGCTCCACTCTGCTTTGTCGTCTTACTGACCTTCTTCTTGACGTTTGTCACTGCCCTTTACTGTCAGTCACAGGAAGTTTCAATGAAATTGTTTTATATAGCGCCTTTCATTGACCTATAGAAGTGTAATGGTATACAAGCTCAGAATGCTTTAGAAGGGCAAATTTCCAGGACAGTAAAGTCAACCTGCCAGTCCATGTGACAGTCACATGAATATGTCTTTTATAAATCAGAGCAGTCACCAAGTGCCAATGCCAGCGTACTCATACATTTAACAGAGAAAGATCAAATAAAGTTATAGCGCCATTCACAGGGAGTCCCGGTGACCTCACCTTACAGTATCCACCATGTGAACGATTCCTGTGAACTGCCATATTAAACTGTCTTCATTAAAACTCCTTTTATACACAGCAGAGTGACATGTGGCAGGAGATGAGGGGCACACAGCATGTGCAGGGCTTACCAGTTGAACCGAGTCGTTACAATGTGTGTCAAAAACTCCAGAGAGGTGACAAAGGTGACACGTGAAGGCCACGGTGCTCATGTGGAGCAAATTGAAGGAACTGCTGAAAGAAATAAAAAGACTGAACGTGAAATTGAAGACTGGAATCCTCCCCTGGGTGGGTCCCTGCACTGCCCCGATGTCACCCTAACAGGCCAGCTCTTTATATTGAGTTACAGGCGGAGTCGGAAACAAAGATTGATGTTGTAAGGTGACCTATCAGCACCACTTAAATGTGACAATGGCAGGCAGGTGGATCCCCTAGTGACTACAGACCATCCTTGGTGAGTCACTTTGCCCATCTGAGCTAAAGTAGTTCAAACATGGAGACCCTGGTAAGAGTGAACAGCATCAACTGAGTAAACCTGTGAAATGCTGAGCTGCAGCAGACACCATGAGCATATCACCGCTCAGACTGGCCTCCTGTCCACTTCAGAATCCTCAATGGCCGACTTACTGATCTGTCAGTTCAGCTCCTCTCAATGCCTGCTGTATTCGCCAGGGAGATGTTGGTCATCCAGCTGGCCCGAGGCGCTCTGTCTGTCTAGGGGTCTCTCTTATGCCCCTTTTGATCTTCATTTTAAAGAGCCCAATTGATTAAAGTCAACATGAAGAAGAGCGGCAATCAAAATGAGCAGCACGTCAGAGGAGAACATGACCACAATGGCCAGTGATGGCTCTGGTCCCCCATTGGGTGTTCTGCTTTATCTCACAAAGATTCTTTGTGCTGGTGTTTCATGGGAAGGCTGTTGGATGAAATAGCATTTCATTGCTTAGCTTCCGCCTTTACAAGATCACTTCACTTCACTACTCCTCGTACTGTAGTCTTAATAAAAGGCGCTATACAGAGTAGGCTGAGTGCTAGAAATGGAACTCCAAAAGTCAACATTTGTCGTCTGTTTTTATTGTTTCTGACCTTGTGTTCTTTCTGAAGCACCTTGTGTTGGAGTTCTTGGTAAAAGTCGCTATAAAAGATCAGGTTTGATGATTCCAGTGCGTGTGACTGTCAGCAGAAAAGGGGAGGAGGACGCCGGCCGAGGAGTTCAGAACACAACAGCTGGAATAATGACGCTTGCCATTGAGATTGAGCTGCTCCACAGCCGACAGCCTGTCCTCCTCCATGATGATGTCACCTGTGCTCAGGTCTGTTCTTCTGATTATGTGACATAAAGCTGGTGGTGGGCCATTGATTTCAATGTCTGCCTGCTGAAGTCACCCCCAGACCTGCGCCTTCCTGTTTCAAGTCCTTTGACATCTCTGTCATGTTTTTCATCTCCACAAGGTGGTGTTGTTCTTCATGTCCTGTCACTGCGTTACAAAGTCCGTTCCATAGCAGTCACAGCAGTGATTCTGTTTCTGTGTCGTTTCTCTTTCTTTTTTTAACTTCATATCCTCAATCAGATACAGATAATTAATTGCCCATCATTTACAAACTGAAGGGACTTGACTGTAATCAATTTGTAACAATACAATGGTGTGCAGAATGGCTGAACTATTCGAACCTGCGCAGCTGCTTTAGCGTTGTTAGAAGACATCGCAAATGGAAGAATCAGAGGAGAGCGCCTCATATGTACAGATCATACGCACTTCTTGTCCCATAATGATGACTGGCTTCTAAGTTGATTTTGATTTCTAAGAGCTATCGTCTTGGTGCTGTGCGCAGTTATAACACTGGAATGGATACCTGATGTCATTTTAATGATGAAATGCGTTAAAGTAAGTATGTTACATTTCACAGAGAAATCGTTCTCTTCATTTAAATAATGTATACTGTTAATAATTAAACATACTGTTTCGTAGTAAGGGGGTCATGTCCCGGGTGTTTCCTCCCTGGAGTTTGTGTATTTTCCTCGTGGGTTTCCTTGGCGTTCTTGAGTTTCCTTCTAAAGGCATGCAGGTTAGGGAATTTGGTGATGCTAAATAAACGTATTCATGAACAGGATGCCTATCAACGTGAATGAAGTCAAAGAGGAGAAAGTCAAAGAAGATCGTAGTATTATCAATTGAATTTGTGTCACAACAGCACAAACACACGAGCAGCACACCCGTCTGACTCATTCTGCCTCTTCTGGTCATTGATCTCTCCCTTTATCCCCCTAACTCTCTTCTCTAGCACCCTTACCCCTCACTCCTTTACCACTTTCTCCTTGTCATGTTAACCACCCAGGCTCCATGAAGAGTATAGATTTACAACTCACAGTCGCCACCTGCTGGTGAGGCCTGTAATGTAGGGTGGAGTGGCTGTCAGCCTGGACTTTCATTTCCTTCTTTTTACAGAGTGACACCAGGTGCATGTCACTCCTTCAGGTGTCCTGTGAAATTATCATTTTAATCCTGGAATGTGTGTGTCAATTGAAGGATAAAAGTGTTCACAAGTATTTGATCTGAGTGGCACTTTAAATGCCGACAGTGATGGTGAATTCAGTCGGCTGTCTCAGCCCCTCATGTTTGGGTGACAGTGACAAACTGGGACTAGGATGGAAGAGGGCACAAAATGTCAGAGGCCAGCACTGTAGCCATTTTCGTCACTATGTGTTTCTACGTATTGTGACTTGTCAATGACTGTTGACACTTTGTGTATATAGTGCCTTTCAGTAGTGATGCTCCAGCAGGACCACATGCCTGTCCTACTTAGCAGGTGACTTTTGAAAGTCTAAGATGTCACCGTCCCTCACTATGACACTCACACACATGACTGGCTTGAACCCCAATAATTATAATCAAACCACTACGAGAATGGGGCTGTCCATGTGCATTCATTCTGGTCTTTTTAGTTACTATCACACAGGCTAGAGTACTTGCTCTCCACCTTACCTGTTGGGTATACCAGAGTGCCTGTGCCGTAAGCCCTGCCTTTTGCCCCAAAGGAAGCACCACAGAAGAGGACCAGAACACAGAGGCATACTGGTGAAGCTTACAAGTTACCTGGCACCTCCTACTGTGAGAATATCACACGAGAGGCTCTTGTCTGACCCTGTCCTCTTATTTAAACCTCAGACATGTAGTATGGTCTTCTATTTGTTGTTGAAGTATGTGTTACCTTTATCAAAAGAGCTCTCTGGGGCCTTCACAAAGAAATTTGTAAGTGTCTATGAGTTTGGGAAGAAATTGAAAGAAATCTCCAAACAGGAGAGGCTCACAGCAGTCTGTTTGAATTCAAAAACGGGATCTCCAGGTAGCACTGGCAAGTCAGACAGTGTACGGCTGTGTGCCACTGCTTAATGGCACAGCTGCCTGTGTTCACAGGCCTTCACCTTAGCACGCATACACATGGGACGGCTTTATGTGCTCTGCAATGGTTTCCTTTGCTATGCCATGAAGTCAGACTGCCTATCTGAAGACTCCATGACAAGTACATCAAGTTCTTTGTGGATAACAGACCCTACAAAGACAGTGCGCTGTTGTTTTACCATCAAGCCATGGATCACAAGAAGACTTGAAAGTCCTTCTGAATATGAAGAAGAAAACCTTCAGGTGTGGAGATAAAGATGAAGTCAAGCAGGTGCAGACAGAAGTGAAGAAGCAGAACGTGAGGAGAAAGCCCACTACAGAGACAAATGTGAGCACAACTTACAACAAAAATAACATGAAGTGTGTGTGGGATGGGATGAGGACTGTCACTGGCTACAAGCAGACTGTTAAATGTGAAGAGGAAGGTAACAAGAGCAGAGCTAATGAACTAAAGCAGATCTTCAACAGGCCAGTCCAGCCCTCCACCAATTCTGAATCCCAACTACCATCTACACCCTGTACGACCCTCCCACACAATGACATCACACTTGTGGTCTCCAACCCCCCTCCACTTCCTGGACAGCGTGTCTGTGCTGATCAAGTGAATAGAGAACTATGAAAACTCTACATAAACAAGGCTTCAGGGCCCCAAGGTACTGGAAACATGTGCCAGCGAGCTCGGTGGGGTCCTTCAGAGCTTGTCCTCCCTTTCCCTGAATTTCCAGAAGGTTCTCCAACTGTGGAGAACATCATGTGTGGTCCCAGTGCCAAAGTAAGGGCACTCCATCGATCCCAAGGACTTTAGGCCAGTTGCTCATACTTCACATTACATGAAGATTTTGAGATGTCCTAAAAAAGCTATGACCCTTGGTTTCAGAACATCTGCATCCTCTGCAGTTTTCCTATCAGATATTCTGTATATAGGTGTGGCTAAAGCTCTCATCTTCATGGTCCACAGTCTACTCACACTTGGACAAAGCGGGCACCACAGTCAGGATGATGTTCTTTGACTTTCCCAGTGCTTTTAACTCCACTCAGCCTCATTGACTGGGGTAAAATCTCAAGACTTTGAATCTTGATGCTCCCTCAATCTCCTGGATGATGAACTACCTGACCAACAAACTGCAGTTTGTGACGCTGAGGGACTGACTGTGTGTTAGAAATGGCGATGTGTAATACTGGAGCACCTCAGGGAACTGTCCTGTCTCCCTTCCTGGTCACCCTCCACACCTCAGACGTTTAGCACAATACCAGCAGCTGCCATCTACAGATTTTCTCAGGTGACTCCTCCGGTAGTCTGAACAGGAAAGTTATGTAGGACTTTGTTTTGTGGTGCAGGGGCAACAACATGCAGCTCAACATCAGCAGGACAAAAGAGCTGGTGGTGGGCTTCTGGCGTGCCAAGGAGCATGTGAGAGCATTCAGGGGGGAGGACATGGAAGTGGAGCAGAGCTACAAATACCTGGGGGTCCATATAAACAACAAACTGGACTGGTCTGACCACACAGTGGTGCTGGACAAGAAGGGTCAGAGTAGACTAGACTTGCTAAGGAGACTCAGGTCTTTCGATGTGTGTAGCATGCTCCTGGAAATGTTCTACCAGTCCATTGTAGCCAGTGTGGTGTTCACGAGCTGAAAAGAAGCTCAATGCCTGAACAAACTTATCAGGAAAGTCTGCGCCATCACAGAGTGAACCCTGGACACAGTGGAAGCTGGTGTAGAAAAGAGCCTGGTGACACAATTTGATGCCATCATGAAAAATCCCCTCCAGGAGGCGCTGTCTTACAGCACTTTTAACCACAGGCTCATTCCACTACAGTCTGGTAAGAAGCGACTCTGGGGGTCTTTTCTGCCCACTGCTATCAAGCAATTTAATACTTCCTACCGCGGTACTCGTTAAGTTCATTTTGAATCATCTGCACAACATACATTTTTTATTTATTTATGTATTTCTTTGTCTTTATTTTCTTATTGATTGATTGATTGATTGACTGTATTATTTGTATCACCTGCCCTTAGTCTGTATTCTTGTTTTTTGAAGTTTCTGCTGCGGTGTGTGTCAGAATTTCTAATCGAATTGAATCTAATCAATAGCAGAGCAGTTTTCAGTTTAAACATTGCATAATTAAATAAATATAACAGAGAGGCACTAATTAGTAATCAGTAAATTATAAGCTGATTGAACCAGGCTGAGGAACTTCAACAGAAAGTACAGAAACTGAGATACGTATCACATTTTGAAATGTCCAGATATACATTTGTGATTACCAAAAGGCGTCTCTTTGACCCACAGAGCCCGAGTGTCACATCATAAGACTGTCACCAAACAGTTCCTCATTACTGAAAAGGCAGGCCTTGTGACAGAAGTGTCAATATCCGTCACTGTAACCCTGCAGCTCTCCACTTCACCGAGCCTCTGAATCCTCTAGAAAGTCAAACTCTGTGACAAGTTCTGCTTGGCCACATAGAATCATGGAGACCCCCAAGCACTTGACGACCAAGGCCTTTAAAGACATTCAGCACATTCTGGTCTGCTCATTCTTGTTGGGTCTCTGGAGCAGAACTCATCCTGTCTGACTAAGAGGACCTGAACACTCTATGTGGTGAGGAGGAGCAGTCAAGAAATAAAGCGAGAGCTGGTAAGTCCACCAAAAAAGTCCTCCAACCCAATATGTCTCAGTGCCTTTGCCGGACATTGAGTGGTGCTTCAGCTGTTTGTATTTTATAAGCTGCATGTGACTTTGTGTCACATTTGGACCACGTGGTTTTGTTAATCAGTAAATGGATCTGAGGTTACAAAGGCCTTCTTAACAGTTTGTCCTTCTGTTCAGGTACTGAAGCTTCAGTGTTCATCTTGCAGTCTTGTGAAGGTCTAAGCCATAAGGAGTTTGTACACGTGAGTTTGTGATCTTATTGATTTGATCATCGTGGTGAGTATCTTTGACATTTCATGTCCCCTGCTGGTGTGACCATGTGTGTATAAGGGGGGGATCACACAAATGCTGGCCCACTTTCATTCGTCTTTCTCCTTGTAGCTTTTGTTCTGTGCTTTGTTGTTTTCCACTCTTTTCTTCCTTTATTTCACTCACTCTGTTACTTCTCTTCTTCTAATTTTCTCTGTCCCTAAGACACCACATTTTGCTGTACAAAGGAGAGTGAAAGATGAACATGAGAGTTCTGGAGTGAGGTGACAAGGCATGATGGGTAAAAATGAGGAGTAAAGGAAAAAAGAAAGAAATAAAGAGAAATATTGAGAGAACAAAAGAGAATGAAATAAACAAAGGAAACAGGATGAACTGTGAATATCCTGTGCCACTAAGCCAGTTCTGACAGCAAAAGAGAAACTGGGGGGCATTGACCACTCAAACAGCTGCCTTTGGATATGGACGCTGGAGTAATGGCAGGGGTATGCAGTGATGGCGTTGTCCGCAGGTCAGGGGTACAGTGTGGCGTGTGTGGAGTCAAATATTCACCATGGCAGATTTCACTTAAAATCAGACAGCAGACATCTTTACACGCTTGACGCCTCAGTAACTGGCGAGTTCCCATAGAAGTTTAGTGTTTAGAAGTTTCCATGTGTGACCCACTGGAGAACGTTTAAGGGAGTAAAGGTAAAAAGAAATTCCTGACTTTATTAGCCTTAACGCCGCTGCATTTAGTACTTAACTGTCCTTAATATCTTCATTAAGGAAAAATGACACATTTGGAGAAGAGTCAAAACGTGTAAGGCAAGCGTGCTGAGCGTCACACCACCATCTCTCCAGGCATGCTGCTGTTTCTCTGTCTCTGTTATCTAACCCCAAAGTGCAGAATTAAATACATAATACCAATAAGTAATCCACATTAAAATGCATTGCATGTGGACAATAAAAAGTCCACTAATACACAAGTTAAAAACAGCAGTCTAAATCCGTGCAGATATCGGCTTCTGCTCCATTTTTAACAGCCCAGCACATCTTTCTCCAGCCGGCTCCCCAGTTCACCCCATCGGACCTTCCCAGCTGGCAGACACCCTCTTTGTTCAGCTCTCTGCCCAGGCTCCTTATGTCCACCGACCAGCAACCCGCAGAACGTCAATGGAGATCAGCTGAGCTGACCATAATCACCTAACCACCGACATCCTGCAGCAACGCCTCCTCTCCATGGATCTCAAACACTTAACACGTGCCGCACGTCACAGACCTCTCGCACTACAAACAGCTTCAGTCTCGGTCATTTGAGGACCACCTAGTGCTAGTGGTCACAATACAAATCAGGTAACACCGAGTTAGAGTAACAGACGCCCAGCTCTGTTCCTAACATTTGTCTCCTCAGATGTCCTCTCTGTCTGCTCTCAGGGTTCTCTTTAAATCTCCTCCTTTGTCTGACTGACTCTCTCTGCCTGTCGCTTCTCTGACAGACGATGGCTGAAGCCGAGCTGTTTGGATTAAAGGACAAAGTCACCTGCTGTATCTGTCTGGACACCCTGAGTGACCCTGTCTCGATCCTCTGTGGTCACAGTTTCTGTCTGAAGTGCCTCACAGAGTACTGGGATCAAAACCAAAACTGCAGATGTCCTCAGTGCAGAAGGACCTTCACCAAGAGGCCTAAACTTCACAGAAACACTGTGCTGAATGGAGTCATCGAGGAGAATAAAGAAACCAAGACTCAGTCCTCATCCATTTGAGAATTACAAACACATGGAGTGTGATGCCTGTATTGGGTTGAAGTCCCGAGCAGTGAAGTTCTGTCTGACTTGCATGGCCTCCTACTGTCAGACTCACCTGAAGCCTCACCTGGAAATAGCAGCCTGGAAGGACCACAAGCTGACTGATCCAGATGGAGATCTGAAAGAGCAGTTCTGTGCACAACATGAGAAGAGACTGGAAATGTTTTGTAAAAATGATGAGAAGTGCATCTGTGTGATGTGTGTGGTGACTGGACACAATGAGCATATAATGGTGGAGCTGGAGATGGAAAGAATAGAGAAACAGGTGAGTGGGGTTTAATGTTTAATGAAAGCAAAGTAAATAGCAAGAGTTAAGGGATTTGTAAAAGTAGCTTGATAGAGACCTCTCGGGTTTGGGTTTGACTCCATTAGAGGAGTCTAAAAGTTCTTATCTATGACAGTAGGGAGATGGAGTTCTGTGCTTATGAGACTGGGCACGGGACATGATGTGCCTGATGGTGACATGCAACATTAGGAACACATTGCGAAAGTCAGAATCGAGAGAAATTTGTGTGTGATGTTGAATTTGGAGCTTTACACATTATAACTGTGGATGTGGCAGACTCCTTGATAGGGAGACAGATAGAATTAGCACTATATAACAGACAGACAGACTGACCGACCGATCAATCGATCGACCTTTATTGGTCACCAGGAGAAAATCTGACAGAAGAGGACATGTAGCATTGCTCATAATGGCACTCAGTTTTGCTTTAATGCTCTCCTCTACTAACTCCAGGTGGTCCAGAGTGTGCCCCATAACTGATTCTGCAGTTTTAATGAGTTGATTCAGTGGGCCTCTTTTGAAGTGACGTCACCAGCCCAGCACACCACACCACACTGGCCATCACAGAGTTGTAGAAGGATCTCTGAAGGATGTCACTTCCAACATTAAAGGAAGGCAGTGTCCTAGAGAAGAAGAGCCTGCTTTGCACTTTGTTCAATAGTTACTCTGTGTTCTGAGACCAGTCCGACCTGCCATTGATGTGGACTCCCAAGTACCTGTAGGAGTGGACCACCTCTGTATTCACTCCCTTAATAGTGACCAGACATAGAGGCTCTTTGGTTTTGCTCTCCTCTATCTCAGCCCCCTTATCAGTACAACCCCATAAGTGCAGAACAACCCAAGAACTTCCACAAGTGACATGGACCTGCTGCTACATTTCTAGTCGGAGGTGCAGAGAGTGAAGAGAAAAGCAGACAGGCCTGTTCCTTGTGTTGCTCCAGTGCTGCTCACACAGACCTTGTGTCTCACAAACTGTGGTCTGCCCCACAGATAGTCCACCATCAGGACCCCACAGGCTCATCCACCTGCATGTCTCTGAGCTGACCCCTTAACAGAGATGGCCGGATGGTAGAAATCGATACACATAATCATCACAGTGCTGCCAGGTGACAATAAGTCTTGTGTGGCAGGTAGATCTTTGCATCATCCACTCCAGTTGTCTTTGTCTTTTAGTCAGACTGCAGTGGGTCCAGGTGGTCTACCACAAGAGGACTCATTTAGCCCCTCAGAGGTCTTCATGATGTCAGACGTAAGTGCCACTGGTCTGTAGTCATTAGGTGAAGAGGATGTTTTCCACAGCAGCGGACAGACTGAACAGGTCCAGGAGTCCATCTTTATGTCTCATTGTGAGTTTTGTCCAGCCATGCTGAAATTCCCGAAGACAGTTATTTATTCACTTTGGTACGTCGGCTGCTTGTTAAATGTTACGTTTTGCTTTTGGGCCTTTGTTGGGTATTTAGCCTTTTGGTCGGCGTATTTGTATGTTATGTTTAGTATGTCGCTCTATTGTTGATATTTTGGTATTGGCTCCGTAACTTTATTGTCGTTATTATTTGATTTTGTTTCTCCGATACTTTTGATTCATCATGTTTGTTTGTTGTTCTCTTCTTGTATGTTCATTTAGTATTTCTTATGACTGCACAAATTTGAGCATCCTGTTAAACTTTCTACACTCCCCAGTCTTACCTGGACTGGCATGTCACACAGAGAGCCCTTCTGATAAGACCCCTTGTCTGTTCTGCCCCTACTCTTGGTGACTCTCTTTACTCAGTTCCTACACCGCTGTCTACCTACCCTTACCTTTGCCACTTGTTCAGACATGGATAATGAAAACTCTGATCAGCAGCCTATCCACGTGTGCCAGCTGGACGTCCACTTCTGAAACAAGAAAACAACACAGCATATCTGTCACTGGAGCACACCGGTGTGTCAGTGTACCCCATTGTAGCCCCTGACACACTGGCTCCACGTCTGTAGAATGGCATTTTGGGTTTATGAAATGTCCTTCTGCTGCACTGAGCTCTCCTCCACATCAGCAGCAGGCTCTCTTATCCCTCGGTGTCTCCTTCGTGACCAGCTTGTGTGCCACTGACTGATTTGCACCCTTGGCTGTAGCCCCCCGGCTTGTCTTGCAGGCCCTGATCATCTTTATTGACCGTCGCAGTTGCCTGTTCAGTCTTCGGTGCTTTCACAACCTTCACTTTGGCCATCACTGTCCTCCTTCATGACCTAAAGCAGCCCCGCATGTAGTAATTTGTTTCCTCATCTTCATCACTGAAGTCTGAGTTAGTTAACTTTCAGTTGTCTTCTTACTTCTTGAATTACATTTTCAAAGTTGTTCATTGTCTCTGTCTTCAGTTATAATGTGTTTATGTTTTTTTATATTTCCACTTGTTGCTCATTTGATTTAGTGTCAGGTTTATTTCAGCTCAGTAAATTCATTTTCAGACGACACCTGAAACTGAAAGTAAATTCTGATAAAACCACGCGTGTCCTCTTGTGTGTCCAAACAGAAACAGTTGGAGGTGACAAGGAGTAAAATCAGGAGGGGACTCAAGGAGAGAGAGAAGATACTGAAGAAGACAAAGAGGGCAGTGGAGCACATGAAGGTGAGGGGAATTAAGATGGCACATCAAGGAGAGGAGGAATGAATTAAAAATCAAGGAGCTGGCAGAGCTCCACTAATATTGACATGTCAGGACAGGAAAAGGGACCTGGAGAGACAAAGGTTTATTGTGCCCTTCATAGCATGTCACTGTCCTCCAAGTCTCATTCATTTGTGACTCAGTGTCACCATGATGTCTGTTGGATTTTCAGTCACACTTTTATTTTCATGCCCTAACTTGAACTCAAACTGCAGGTTGGCACTGATGTTCTGATGGAGATCAGTGGGCACAATGCTCCTTTTTGGCCTTTTCTTGTTCATTTCCATGTCACAACTCTGTCTGACTCCATAGCTTTAGATGTTCCACTGGTTGACTGAGTGCAGTTTTGATTGTGCTCCAGTGTCCTCCATTGGTTGTCCAGGTGCAGTTTGTGTTTTCTTTCTGTTATTTGTTGGTGTTCTGAGGACTTTGTTAATTGGCAGTGACTGTAAACTGGTCCATTATGATTGTGATTATGGCTCTGTGTGGCCCTGTATTTGACTGGCACACAATCCACGATGACTTCCTGCCAAGATGAATTTTTGAGAATGTTTTCATCCGGCAGTGGAAGAACTCTTCACTTAAACTTTAACAAGCTGACTTATTCAGTACAGATTCACATCAAAGAGTCGAGTGCCATCGAGTGTGTTTAAAGTACAAAACACAGCAGGTTCAGACACCTGGGGCGTATCATCAGTTCAGAAAAAATGTGCAGGACACGCCATGTCACTCAGCAGTCCAGTTAAGACACCGAGGAACTGAACAGATCTGTCAGTCGAAGAACAACAAGTGAGCTGAGGACAGCCACCCTGACAGAGCGACCACCAGAGTGGGTTACGCCTTTGTGCTCGTCTGCTTTTGCTGATTCCTCATAGAATTCCAGCATCTTAGTAAACATGGAATTCTCCATTTAACCCCATGCCAACTGCTCAGTTACACTCCTTTAGTTTTATTTCTGAAATGTCTGCTTAATAACTGATTCCATTTAATTTACATGTAATGGATGCTACGCTTACATTAGTGGCATTTCAAGACTCCTACCATCATTCCTGTGCTGAAGAAGTCCTCAGTGTCCTGCCTCAATGGCAATCGTCCCGTTGCACTCACACCCATCGTCATGAAGTGCTTCGAGAGGCTTGTCAAGAGGCACATCAAGACCCTGCCGCCCCCTTCACTGGACCCCTGAAGTTCAACAGAAGATGCCATAGCCACCATCCTCCATCTGGCCCTCTCCCACCTGGACAAGAAGGACACGTCTGTGTGAATGCTGTTCATAGACTTTAGTTCAGCATTTAACACAATCATTCCTCAGCACCTGACTGGAAACTTAGGACTGTTGACCCCAAACACCTCCTCTGTGACTGCATCCTAGACTTACTAACTGAGAGACCTCAGACAGTCAGGATTGAAAGAGGTCTTATTTTAGGAGTGTGTTAGAGACCACCCAATGCAGACAGTCATTTCAACACACATCTCTTTAGTAATATCAGAAAGGCAAGTTTACAGGGAGATATTATAGTCATGGGGGAGTTTAATTATCCAAATATTAACTGGGATAACCTTGAAGATGGAGGAGCACAAGAGCAGGAGGTTTTAGTAGCAAACGAGTGACTGTTTTTTAGCACAGCATGTTAAAGCACCAAAGCGGGGTGAAGCTTGTCTGGATTTAGTATTTTATAATAATCAGGAGAGAATTGAGGGTGTAGAGGTGATTGAACTACTAGGGTCACGTGACCATAATATAATTCAAGTTCTCAGTGTTTTCTAACAGTGCAGATACAAAGACTAAAATTATTAAGTTGAACTTTGGTAGGGCAAATGTTAAAGGTAAATTTCACATAAACATTAGTGAACAGTCAAGCAAAATGACCCCTTTTATTGGCCAACTAAAAAGATTACAGCAACTCAGGCCCCTTCTTCAGATACCCCCTACACCCACCTACAGTAATGGACAGGGACATAGCAGTAGAGGGACCACCTGTTTGGTACTGCAGTTTGATGTGTGGTTTAAAATGAGGTGGTGGCGGGGTCACCTTTAAGGACGTTTGTAAACCAAGTGCACTATAACTAAGAAATAACATCCAGGGCACAAGAACTGAAGGACATCTTCCTGAATTGTGGAAAAAGAGGTCTGGAGATAATTGACTAAAAAAATCACTAATAAAAACGAATCAATTAAAACTCGATACCAGAACACAGCTCTCTGTCCCCTGAAGACTCCTTGACTTTTACACAACCACTGGACCCTCCAACACACAAGCTTTTCTTTACAATTCCCGCACTTGTTCTTCTTCTGCTCTCCTGCTCTGCTCCAGCTGAGTGTTGTCCTCTCCACTCCCAGCTCCAGCTTACCCAGCACAACAGGAGAGTCTCTTTTAAAGCCGAACTCTGGAGTATTTCCAGCAGGTGACAGGTGTTCTCCAGAAGCACTTCTGGGTCTGACAAAGGACTCAAAGCACAGTGGAGTTGTCCACCAAAACATCACTTTAAAAGCACCAACAGACCTGAACATGGCTGCCTGTTCAGACTACTTTTCCCATACTGCCCTAGGAGTGCCCAAATCGGGACACAGGCAGTGGGATGCTGCCACTCGGCAAATTGACAGAACATATTTCCCTGGCAGACAATCTCTTACTGCCCTTCTATTATTCTACTTTTCTATTTAGATAAAGAGCCATCATCCTCCCCAGATGTGATGTTACAGCATTTTAACTACGAACAGAAGTGCCAGTGACTTGTAATTCTTATTAGGTGACTTAATTCAGAGTCTTTTTTCATCCAATCAGATCTCTGTTCCAAATGCAGTGGACGAATATGAGAAGAGCTTCACTGATCTGATTTGCTGTATTGATGAAACCCAAAGGAAATTGACTGAGAGGATCAGAGAACAAGTGACAAGAGAAGTGAAGAAGGCTGAAGGAGTCATGAAGCGATTGGAGAAGAACATGGAGGGGGAGAACAAGAGAGATGCTGATCTGAGGGAGCTGTCAGAGACCAAGGAGCGCAACTGCATCCTGCAGGTAAGGTGACACTTCATTGGGTATCTGATCAGACTGAGGTGTGTGGGACCTGAGAACATTTAGAGAGAAATTCAAAACATCTGTGGAGTTTGTACAAAATGACAAGAGCAGACCATTCAGCCCAACACAGATCATCTTTTCATGTTCACCTAATATTTCGGATAGGCCTACTTACAAAGATATGTGTGAGTTGCTGATTCCATGTGCACCATCTGCAGGATAATTTGTTCGAAGTTTCTGTGTGGAGAACTAAATTTGAAGGCAATTTACACCTAACCAACTCTCTTCAAGATAGAACATCTAATAAAAGATGACACCATCTCCCTCCATCCATCCATCCATTTTCCAACCCGCTGAATCCGAACACAGGGTCACGGGGGTCTGCTGGAGCCAATCCCAGCCAACACAGGGCACAAGGCAGGAAACAATCCTGGGCAGGGTGCCAACCCACCGCAGGCACCAAATGCTTAGACACATAAAAGTGATCTGTCTTTTGCTGCAACACTCACTACTGAATTCCAAACTGTCTCTGGAATCAACATCAGCATGGAGACTTTCTCTGGATCTTCATCAAACCATGAGCAATACCAAGAACCAGCTGGTGCGGTGTAAAGCCATTAGAGTATGGAGCAGTGGAAACACATTCTCTGGAGTGATGAATTAAGCTTCAGGATCTGGCGGTCTGCTTGGTGAATCTGGGGTTGGTGAATGCCAGGAGAATGCCAGGAAGTGACAATCGGGGGCACTTTTGGAATTGACCGGAACAGCAACGGTGAGCCTGGCATTATCACCCACCATCTGGGTGGTCCTCTCTGATGCTGTCGTGAATGAGTTGAAGCAAATCGTGGCAGCCATGTCCTCAAATCCAGGGATAAAAAAGAGGGGATGCTAAGAGAGCAAAGATGGCTTGTCAGCTTCATGTTAATGCCCATGGGTTTAGAATGAGATCTTCAGCTAACACATATGGGTGTGATGTGTGGGTGTCCACATTCTGTTGGCCATGGAGTGCGTGTGGTACATACATCACGGACACCATATCACCCACCTCCTCATCAGCCTTCTCACCTTTGTCTGGTTGAAGATGGCGATGAGTCTGAAAGGAAGCCCAAGTCTCTGTCATCAGTGACACTTTCTAGCTGCACAACTACTGTTACCAAGTTAAATTGAGCAGATTTCTTTGTACTTTTAAAATTCATTACTTCAATTTAATTAACTTCATCTCACATCAATGAAAAGCAGCTGCTCCAGTAATGTCCCTGCAATCCCCCATTGTGTTGAATGACACCTATTCAAACCTAAGTGCTCCAGCAGCGAGTGGTTTAGAGAAGTCCTACATGAAGCAGTGCTCAAGTGTTCTCAGCCGGTCTATTGAAATCAAAGACACCGCTCAGAAGACGCTGGTAAACGCAAACAAAAGAGAGTTTTGGAAGTGTTTTTACAGGAAGTCACTGTCTCTACCTGGATGAGCCAGGAGTGAAGCGACTCACTGAAACTAAAAACAAAAAAAAAATCACCCGGTCGTCCAGTGACAGCAAGTGACAGAGAGGACAAGTACATACGTACCTTGGAATGAAGTGACAAGAACCCAACCAAAGTGACAACTGTACATTTAGTTTTATTCTGTTTAAAGTTTAGACATATAGGTAAAGTATTGGCACAGAGCTGGCATTCCCTCGTTACAACGCCAACTGAAGGGGCTTGCAGGATCTCTCCTCGAGTAATTGTGTATTGATCATTATTAAGGAGAGCTTTTAACTGCGTATTATTTTTTACCTGTTTTAACGCTGAATACTGGAAATGTCTCAGTAATACTATTCAGTGAGGACAATAGCGTAGTCACTAACATCCACACCCTTATCCCATCCCCAGCTGAACACTTGCTGCTGTGCCAGCAGATGACACTGTTATAAAACTTTATCTTTATTACATCACTGGATTACAACAAACAGACAGGTTTCTGATTCTGAATGGCACACAGCACTCTTTTCTGCCTGGCTGGACGACTGAGCCCTGACAATGACAGCTACACCGTCCATCATATTTGCTTCTTGCCTTATACCCAGTGCAGCAGTGACGCTAAACTGGGCATCTTAAATTTACGCCTCAGCCCAATTCAATATATTCGAGTGTAACGTCTGAACACTTCTTTTGAGGCGATTACCACTGTGCTTCCTCACAAGCAGTTAGTGGACAAGTAGATGATGTTGAATGACAGCAGCAGGTTTTGGTTGTCTTCGGTTTCTTTTTTTTTCACATATCACGTACTTTGTGCTTTATTGACACCCATGTGTAATCGTGTAATTTTTCAGGATGCTGCATGCTTCACACAGAGTCCAGAATTGTCTTCTTGACACCTGTTGCAGTAGCACAGGATGAACTCAATGTGTGCAACCACAACACTGACGACACCTGCTCTGCACTACTGTGATCGCCAGGACTAAAAGCACTAAAGTCATTGAAGACATTCTTGAAATACAATCTACAAAATGGAAATAATGTCAATAATGTTTTCAAACCCTGATGGACCCTAATTCTTCTTGCGCTCCTTACACCATAATGTCTTGTGTGTTAAGTGAATTCTGCACCCGTCTGCCCGCTGCACCCTCAGTCCCCTCATTTACTGTCTGATGACTCTCCTCTCAGGCAGCAATAGATTGTCGATAATAACTTATGTGAAACTACACTGAAGTACGCTGCCATAATTAACGACACATCATCACCCATTTAACCAGGGTGACTGTCCACCACCAGATGAGCTTCTCCTAACAATCATTTCTTCTGTTTCTCCGTGTCTCCTCTTCTCTCCTGATGCAGAGTATGTCGTCTCGCCGTGCCCTTCCTACTGATGGAGACTCGCTCAGCATCACTGTCGCTTTGAACCTCTTCTGTGGACCTGAGAGAGGAGTTGTCCTGTCTGACGAAGAGTCTGGAAAAGATCAGCCAGTGGGAAGTCATGACTTTGACGTCAGGTACAGCGTCTGTTCATGTTGTGGCCATTGTGAACGTCCATTAGAAGGACCACACAGACGATAAGAGGAAAGTGAGAGATGAGACGCATGAAGAAGGCCTGCTCTTTGACGTGTGTCTATCAGCCTTTGCTCTTATAGATGTTTTATTATTTATAGCGCCTTTTACAGCGACAAGCTGAGTGATATCACACTCTAATAGCTAACAGGTGCTTTAAACATTTCTTTTCCCTTTGAAATGTCAAATCAGCTATTTTTTCTGTAGGTTGCTCACACTTGATTGCATTCATACATCTTTCAGAACAATCTTATTTTTTAATTACAGTTACAAAAACAGTTTGTTTATGATATAATCGATATAAAGAAAGCAGCTGTTTGTGCATTGTTGTTTACCCATCATGCTTTGTGCTTCAGCTGCTTGTCATTCTGTTTTATTTTAACTACAATGCGTTTGTTTATAATATGTGGTTAAGAATTGAACTAACGTGACACAATGCCGTCTTCACAGTTTCCATTCTTTTCTTTTTATTTTCAGGTCGTGACGCTCCAATTTTTGCCCTACAGCCTCCTGAACCTCGGAGCAGAGCGGAGTTTTTACAATGTGAGTTTGTGCTTTGATTACTTGGATCATCACAATAGAAATGATTTCTCCTTTAATATCCCAGGACAGGCTTATGATATGAAAGTGTAGCCAGCAGAAAGAGCCGTGTGAGTGTGGTGTGACTGATGGGATGAGAGTGATGGGGTCCTGTGACTGGAGCATTATGGGATAGAGGGGATCAGGACAGAGCAGCACCAAAGCAGTCTGTTGGGTGTGAATCTCTTCAAGTGCTAAGTGAACTCACAGGAAGTATAAACATAAAAACTGAACATGAAATCCTGCCAACTACGCCACATACACCTGTCACACATTTGTAACCTCTAGTGTTCTTTTTGTCCTCTCTAATTTTTTGGCACATACTGCCTTCATTTTGTCTTTTCTGTTTTCCATTGTCTCATTTCTCTGTGCGTCTCTATTTGCTCATTCTCTTATAATTAGAATTTTAATAAAAATAATAATTTGTTTATATAGCACAACGTGTACATTAAAAACAGCTGAATGTGCTTTATGCATGAAAACTTAGTTTCACCCACCGTTAACACACAGGTAATACATACAGATAACTGATGTTAAAATATGCAATCTGATACTGTGAATGGAAATGACGGATATTCCAGTAAGTCGAGTGCTGTTTTTCAGAACACGCCGTGTCCGTGTCACATTTTCAGAAGGTCGGATATTCTCCTCACTGACTAATCCTCAGACCACAAGTTTACTAATTTGTGTCATTCAATCAAAACCAATCAGCTTTGTGAGTTAATTGATGAACAGCGACTGATCGTTCATCTTTGACTGATTCATTCAGAGAAGCAGACCATTGTGGTCACAGGACTCAGCTTGTCCATTGTCCTTAAGACAGAGCTCACACAGCAACAACTGGACATGGCCAGATCTGAGTCACATGTCTATGGAATGTCGGAGGAAAACCAGAGTGAGATGAGAAGAAAATGCAGAACTGACAAAGATGACAACTGGGCATCAAAGCAGAATCTGTGAGGCCGCAGCTCCAGTCGCCCATCAAGTTGTTCTGAATCAAGTTCTTCAAAGTTCAGTTCCACCTTTTTATTATTTTGAACCCGCGTCATTTGATTTTAAAGGTCATTTCTAGTAAATGAATCATCTCTTTAGTTGACCAAGCAGTTTCAGCTCACTCCATGATGATTTTCTTCATGAACTGCACATGTCTCATCACTCAATGGCCTTCTTGTTTGTTGGCCAGTAAACCAACGAGCTCTCGGTCCCGAGTGTTATGACAATTCATTACACACATTTGATTATCAGGCAGTTCTTTTTTTACTTTTTAATTTTCATTTTCTGTGTAGCTCTGATCTGTGGGGTGGCCGTAAAGGTTTGGTAGGACACTGGAAATGGAAAAACAAAACACTGGGAATGGAAAGAGGATCAGGGATTTACTGTGAGGAAAGGGACAATCAGTCTTGGTGACAAAGTGTGACAGTGGATTGGCTTTAAATTAAAGAGTTGGACTGTGACAAAAAAAAGTGTAATTTAATAAAGCCCGCGGTCCATTAGCACCTCGATGGTGACCTTATGGCGTTTATCGTAATTCCAGACAATTGAGACTCCTTCTAAATGCACAACTTGACTGCCTTTCATTTTGTTGTGTCTTGTCATCTTTTTATAATTTCAGTTTTAATTCCCATATGTTCTGTCCAATCAGATCAGCTCATTACTATCGACGGCACTCACTAACATCAGCTGCACATTTTTCCTGTCTTCCACGCACAATTCTTTCAGCTGTGTGATGTCTGAGGTGGACCTTGGGTGCAAAGCACATTTTAAATCCCCCCAGCACATCTACATGGGATTCAGTTCCAGGCTTTGAGTTGGCCATTCTAGAACCCTCCATTTCTTTCTTTCCAGTCATTCCTTTCTTGATTTGCTGGTATGTTTAGGGATCATTCTCATGTTGAGCTTCAAGTTTCTTTCATCCTCATGCACTCTCGAGTACAATGAAGAATTCAGAATGGATTCTGTGATGGCGACTGCCCAGGTCCTGACTCAGCAAAGCAGAACATTTCCACCACCGTGCTATACAGCTGGTATCAGGTTCTTCTGGTCAAATGCTCTCTGGTTTTAACTAAACTTGTCTTCTGGTACTGTGACCAGATATCTCTGTTTGCCTCATCTGTTCAGAGCACATTGTTCCAAAAGTCCTGGGGCCTCATGTATACAGTGCATCTGGAAAGTATTCCCAGCGCTTCATCACTTTTTCCACATTTTGTTATGTTACAGCCTTATTCCAAAATGGATTAAATTCATTTTTTTCCTCAGAATTCTACACACAACACCCCATAATGACAACGTGAAAAAAGTTTACTTGAGGTTTTTGCAAATTTATTAAAAATAAAAAAATTCAGAAAGCACATGTACATAAGTATTCACAGCCTTTGCCATGAAGCTCAAATCCTGAAATGAATCCTGTTTCCCCTGATCATCCTTGAGATGTTTCTGCAGCTTCATTGGAGTCCACCTTTGGTAAATTCAGTTGGTTGGACATGATATGGAAAGGCACACACCTGTCTATATAAGGTCCCACAGTTGACAGTTCATGTCAGAGCACAAACCAAGCATGAAGTCAAAGGAATTGTCTGTAGACCTCCGAGACAGGATTGTCTCGAGGCACAAATCTGGGGAAGGTTACAGAAAAATTTCTGCTGCTTTGAAGGTCCCAATGAGCACAGTGGCCTTCATCATCCGTAAGTGGAAGAAGTTCGAAACCACCAGGACTCTTCCTAGAGCTGGCTGGCCATCTAAACTGAGCGATCGGGGGAGAAGGGCCTTAGTCAGGGAGGTGACCAAGAACCCGATGGTCACTCTGTCAGAGCTCCAGAGGTACTCTGTGGAGAGAGGAGAAACTTCCAGAAGGACAACCATCTCTGCAGCAATCCACCAATCAGGCCTGTATGGTAGAGTGGCCAGACGGAAGCCACTCCTTAGTAAAAGGCACATGGCAGCCCGCCTGGAATTTGCCAAAAGGCACCTGAAGGATTCTCGGACCATGAGAAAGAAAATTCTCTGGTTTGATGAGACAAAGATTGAACTCTTTGGTGTGAATGCCAGGCGTCACGTTTGGAGGAAACCAGGCACCGCTCATCAGCAGACCAATACCATCCCTATAGTGAAGCATGGTGGTGGCAGCATCATGCTGTGGGGATGTTTTTCAGCGGCAGGGACTGGGAGACTAGTCAGGATAAAGGGAAAGATGACTGCAGCAATGTACAGAGACATCCTGGATGAAAACCTGCTCCAGAGCGCTCTTGACCTCAGACTGGGGCGACGGTTCATCTTTTAGCAGGACAACGACCCTAAGCACACAGCCAAGATATCAAAGGAGTGGCTTCAGGACAACTCTGTGAATGTCCTTGAGTGGCCCAGCCAGAGCCTAGACTTGAATCTGATTGAATATCTCTGGAGAGATCTTAAAATGGCTGTGCACCGATGCTTCACATCCAACCTGATGGAGCTTGAGAGGTGCTGCAAAGAGGAATGGGTATTCTGTGTCATGTCGGTGCATAGAAGAACACATACAGTACAATACAAAGCATTTAACGTGCTACTTTACTTACAATGGGATCTGAGAAACTAGTACATTAAACAATTTTGAGATGAAGTTTACGATGATCTACTTTAATAACAAAATAAACTACGTGATTAAAGTGGAAATTTTGAGATTAAATTTCAACCTTTTTTTCCACTGTGTCCCAATTTTGTTTTCTTTTCTCTGTACCCTAGTACGCTTACATATGACACTCAGATGGTGGACTATGAATCGCCTTTTCACGATGACTTTGATATCTGATCACTTATTTATTTTGGGCACTGTGCGACTTTGTGAACTTGAACTTTCGAGTTTCTCCGACACTCTGTGTCACTCGCTCAACTTCCTTTTGTGGTTCATACCACTGCTTAAACCAACAAATAGTCTGTTTTTAGTTTTCCTCCACTTCGCATTTGCTGAAGTTCTTATTTCTTCCCCATGCTTTCGCCCTTGTCCTTTCTTGAACCCCTCAAGGTAAGGAGCTATTTATATTGATTTGCATATTCAAAGAGGCGTAATTTTTGGAGGAGTTGGAGTGGAGCATTAGGCGCATGCACGTGAGTTACTTTTCACACTAACTGGGATTTATGTAGTGGAAGAATGTGGAAGTTGGCGTGCGCACAGATTTATGCATCAGGACTTTTTTGTGCATACTCACATTTCTGTTTTTGTCCATACGCCATGTCTTAGTGTGAATTCTAAGCACGACGTTATACATGAGGCCCCAGGTCTTTGCCTGAGGGTTCATGGACACACTTTAGTGTTGCCTTGATGTTTGTTCAAAGAAATAATGTTGGACATGTGCTGAGGTGGACATGCTGACTCACTTGCCAGGTTTCCATCCAAGGAGTTTTTGCGAAAAAATATTTAGCGCTTCAAATTTTTTTACCGATATAGCTGATGGAAATGCTAATTATCGATAAAATGTTGTACATGTCGACATAATATTTTTCCGTTTAACTTTAGCGCATAAATTCCATATCGATACTTCAGATGTCGCAAAAACTACATTGGAAACACTTTTTGTCGGAAAAAAGGGCTTTAACGCAAATAAATGTGTCACATTTTCATCACGTGCAATCAAAACGAGAATGGCGGAGCGATTCGCATGGTCTGATGAAGAGAGTTTTTTTTTTGATTAAACGTCGTTATTTTGTATTAATTCAAATTTCAGTTTTACTTAAAAACCTTAAGGGAAGCAGGTTAATTCAGTTGTTATCGCACTGAGAAGGGATGTTGAAAGGTAGGCTCACCTGTACAGATCCGATGCTGCAAACACAGCTGCATCATGGGCACTTCCAGGAGTGCCAACGCAAATGTCTCGTATCATGCACCTGTCATCAACAAGGGCCTGGAGAGCAATAGATGGCCACCCTTTGCGATTAATGTAATCGCGGTAGCCTTCCGTCGGGGGAAGAATAGGCACATGCGTGCCATCCAGCGCAGCGTAAATCTGTGGCACAAGATGCACCAAGGAATTGCGGTATGCAATTTCATTGGCCTCCGCTACAGTCGGAAGTCTAATATAACGCCGCATTAATTTTTCTTTAATAGCGGTGCACACAGCATATACACATCGATGGACGGTAGTTTTACTAACCCCGAAAGTTTCTCCAACTACTCTATACTCGGCGCAGGTTGCCAGCTTGTAAAGGGCGATGGCAATCCGCTTTTGGGTTGGAACCGGTAGTCGGTGGCAACCTGTGATGGGCGCAACATCAGGACTGATGAATCCACACAACATCTCAAACGTCGGCCGTGTCATTATAAAATGTTGCAGCCAGAGATTTTCTGTTAAGTGTCTCTCCACCACCTCCTCCCAGAAGGTCTTATTCCGTCGTCTCTCCCATACCCGTGGGTTTCGTCGCACTGGGGTACTTTCTTCGAGCTCTAGGGCTATCAGACAAGCAACTGCTTCATTCTTCTGTCGTCTTCGGATATTATGTACAATTCCAATTATTTGTGAAACTGAAATAACAGTAAGCTGGCAAATTTCAAAAAACTGAATAATCTCTCCATTTATTTGTTTCTTTGTTTAGTGGAGGTGGTGTAACGTGGAAAACAAAAGGTAGATAATTTGCGACATACACAAAATTATGTATGGAAACGGCTCAAGGGCAGATTTTTTTCGCGATACAACAAAAGTTATGCGACAGTTCGTTTGGGGGGGGGGGGGGGGTGACGTCATCACGCACACCATTTTATCGATAAAAAGCCAGTTTGATGGAAACAGGCTGGAGACAGCAAATTTAGCACATTTTTTTTACGTATATTCTGTTTGTCGATAACAAAACGTCGCAAAAAACTGGATGGAAACTTACTGACGTCAAAGTATTTTATTAATTATTAAGAGTTAAGATTTAACAAAACTTCTTACAAAAACACCTTTAGCTCCAAAAAGCTTGGGTCTTGGTTGCCGCTATGGAACCGTGTGGGGATTTTTAAAGCTTTTTCCCTTTAGAAGGTTTTTTGCTTTTTTCACTCACACAGGAGTAAAACCAGCTGGCTGTTTAGGGGTGCGCTTTGAAAAGTTACTTGTTACTTGTGTGTGTTCTTGTTCTTGTTAACTGTATTTGAACTGCCCTTGAAGAGGCAAGGTAGAAAGCAGCAGTACTTGATATCAGCATCTGTAAGTAAATAACCACATTGTAGCAATAAATAGTTAATAAGTAACAGAAACAGCATTCCTCAGTTCAAAAAAAAGGCAAGCGGCCAGGTTAAGACAACCAATCAGACACAATCAGCTGTAAGAGCAGATAAGATAGTAAGAAATTAACTTCTTCTTCTTCTTGTTCTTCTTTTGACTGCTCATGTTAGGGGCTTCCACAGTGGATCATCTTTTTCCATAACTTCCTGTCCTCAACATCTTGCTCTGTGACACCTGCATGTCCTCTCCTAACACATCCATAAATCTTCTCTTCCTCTTTGTCTCTTCCCTGGCAGCTCTATCCTTAGCACCCTTCTCCCAGTATACTTAGTATCTCTCCTCTGCACATGTCCAACCCAACAAAATCTCGCCTCTCTGACTTTGACTCCCAACAATCCAACTTGAGCTGACCCTCTAATGTCCTCATTTCTAATCCTATCCATCCTCGTCACACCCAGTACAAGTCTTAGCATCTTTAACTCTGCCACCTCCAGCTCTGTCTCCTGTGCCACCGTCTCTAGCCCATATAACATAGCCGGTCTCATTGCCATCCTGTAGACCTTCCTTTTCACTCTTGCTGATACCCGTCTGTCACAAATCACTCCTGACACTCTTCTCCACCCACTCCACCCTACCTGCACTGTCTTTTTCACCTCTCTTCCACAATCCCCATTACTCTGTACTGTTGATCCCAAGTATTTAAACTCCTCCACCTTCGCCAGTTCTACTCCTTGCATCCTCACCATTCCACTGACCTCCCTCTCATTTACACACATGAATTCTGTCTTGTTCCTACTGACCTTCATCCCTCTCCTCTCTAGAGCATATCTCCATCTCTCCAGGGTCTCCTCAACCTGCTCCCTACTATCGCTACAAATCACAATGTCATCAGTAAACATCACAGTCCACGGAGACTCCTGTCTAATCTCATCTGTCAACCTGTCCATCATCATTGTAAATTAGAAAGGGCTCAGAGCCGATCCCTGATGTAATCCTACCTCCGTCACTCCTACCGCAGACCTCACCACAGTCACACTTCCCTCGTACATATCCTGTACAACTCTTACGTACTTCTCTGCTACTCCCGACTTCCTCATACAATACCACAGCTCCTCTCAGTCACCCTGTCAGATGCTTTCTCCAGGTCCACAAAGATGCAATGTAACTCCTTCTGGCCTTCTCTAAACTTATCCATCAACATCCTCAGAGCAAACATCACATCTGCGGTGCTCTTTCCTGGCATGAAACCATCCTGCTGCTCACTAATCATCACCTCCCTTCTTAACTGAGCTTCCACTACATAACATCATGCTGTATCTCAAGTGGGCAACAGCATTAAGGGTTCATTAATACCAGGATAAAAATAGTGTGAGTGGAGAGATTTTAAGTAAGGAATAAGAGGAGTGCAAAGTTAGAAAAACAGACAGAAAAGTAAAGTTAACCTTCTTGAAGGACAAACAGCAGGCACTTGAGGGAGAGCAGTGCTGGAGCTTAAGGTGTGTAAAATAGCTGTAGCACTTTGATAATCTCATTTCTTTGGCTTAAATTGTTTTATTTTTACCATAATACTCGGGTGTAGTACCATGTTAGCCATTATGGATGTAGCGAGACATCAAGCAAAATGACACCTTTTAGTAGCTAACTAAAAAGATTACAATATGCAAGCTTTCAAGGCAACTCATCACCTTCTCCTGCCTGAAGAAGGGACCTGAGTTGCCTCGACACCTTGCATATTGTAATGTTTTTATTTAGTTTTTCCATGTAAGTTAAATCATTTCATTTTACTTAAAAAAAAGAAGTTAAAGCAGTTTTTGTAATCCTAAATTAAATTTTAATAAAAAGGCCAGTGCAATGCAAGTCCTGATGGATGCAGGAGCCAGTCATCTATGAGGGCTACATCTGCAGGAGATACCAGCTGATCCAAGCTCAGGGTCGCTGAACTGGAGGAGGAGTTGGCTGACCTGCGTTGTAGTAGAGAATTGGCAGACCTGGCTAGTGTGCACCCCTAAGGTGGCGTGGTAGGAGATTCCAGACCAGACAGGTAGAGATAGGTGGGTCACAGTCACAAGGTGTAAGGTGAAGGGTGCACACTGTCCGCTGGCATCAACTCCAGAACTGGAAATGTCAAACTGTTTTCAGGTCTTTGTAGAGCTGGATGGTGTCTCTGATAGTTCTGAGGTGGTGTCTCACACGGTGTGTTGTCTTACGAGTGCACAGGTGGGGGACCTCCCTGGAAGGATGGATTGGCTCTTGGCCTGAACAGGGATGGATCCAGTTGTCATTGTCCATGTTGGAACAAATGACATACATAGGGCTGTCAGTTCTGCAATCCATATTCAAATACTTAGATGCCAGACTGAGGAGCAGAACTGACAAGGTGGTCTTCTCTGAAGTTCTACCTGTGCCAAGCTCCAGAGCAGATGAAACTGAGGGGATTAGAAGACTTGACGTGTGGCTCAAATTTTGGTGAAGAGTAGAAGGGTATAGGATTATGGGGCGTTGGGACTCCTTTTGAAAGAGATGTGACCTGTTCCGCCATGACGGGTTTTGTGTGAACTGGAGGGGCACCAATGTATTGGAAAGGCATATGAGTAGGCCAGTCGAGGATTGTTTAAACTAAGGAATGGGGCCGCAGGGAGTTTAGAACAGGCCAGCTTTAGAACCATACATGGAGGAACAAACAACAGTGTAGAAATAAAGATGTGTAGTAATGTAAATTCTAACCCAACGTTTAACACTTGAATCCCTGAAGCCTCCTTCAATCCCTTTGTACTTCCTCATCAGCATCTTTTGTTTTGCAAATGTATCGATCAGCACAAGCAGGAAGCAGCCTGCTATCCCTAACATAAAACCCTCCCCCCCGTCTTGACGGAGCTCAGCTCGAGCAAAAAGTTCTGCCAGCTCAAGGATCTGTATGTGCATTTGATGTGCCTGGAGTGGTATAGCGTAACTAACATATCGTTATTTAGAATACATACATTTCATGTGTGTTCCGTGTCTACAAATATCTGTGCAAGTGTAGGATGAAAAGAAATGCGAGAAATGCAAGAAATGCTGAACACAGACCTAAAGCAGAAAGTTTTTCCATGTTATACTAATAATGATGTGAAGTGTATAATGTGTGAAGACCTTAGTCCAAATATCAAATAAATATGTGCTCTTGTTTTAAAACTTTGTTTTAGGTCTGTGTTCAGGTTATCTTGCCTCTCATTTCGTGTCATGCTACACTTACATAGATCTTTGTATACACGGAACACTCCGGAAATGTTTGTATTCCAAATAACGATATATTATTTATGCTATACAACTCCAGGCACCTCACACGCAGATAGACAGCTGAGCTAGGAGAAGTTTGTGACTGACTTCAGCTCTGTCGGGGTGCGGGTTTGATGGGATAGCAGGCTGTTTGCTGCTTGTGCTGATCGACACATTTGCAAAACAAAAGACTCTGATGAGGAGAGTTGGGAAGGAATTTAAGGTGGCCAGGGATTATGAGTTTTTTCGTAGGCTTCAGGGATTCTAGTGTTAAATGCAGAAGGAATAATAAGCTTGCCTTAATGCCAGAAGTATCAAAAATAAGGCAAGTGAGTTGAAGCTATATGTAGACGAACAGAATTCTGATATTCTAGTGATAATGGAAACATGGCAAAGTAACAAAGATGGGGATGAGTAGATACACATTTTTTAGGAAGGGTAGGCAGAACAGAAAAGGAGGTGGGGTTGTGTTCATGTCAAACAGAATATAAATCCAAGTCCTCTTCAGTGGACGAAGAGCCCATATTAGTGAGAACATCTGGATTTTCCTGGAAACCAGTTGGGAAAGAGGCCTTATTTTAGGAGAGTGTTCCTGACCACCCGATGCAGCCAGTAATTTCAAGGCCCATCTTTTTAGTAATATTAAAAAGGCAATTTTATACAGTCAGGGGGACTTTAATTATCCAAATATGAACTGGGATCACCTTGTAAAGAGCAGAGCACAAGAGCAGGTGTGTTCAGACGTAATCAGTGTCTGCTTTTTAGCTCAGTACGTTAAAGCACCAACGCACGGTGACTGACGCTTGTCTGGATATTGTGTTTTGTAATAATCAGGACAGAACTGAGGGTGTAGAGGGGATTGGACCACTAGGGTCATGTGACCATAATAGAATACAGTTCTCAGTGTTTTGTATGGTACACAGTAAGACTTTAGGAATTTTCAGAACTCGAGTTGATGTCCTTTTAGAAGAATTAAGTGTATAGGACTGGTGAGCTTGTTGGGCTGAATGGCCTGTTCTCGTCTAGATTGTTTTAACGTCCCGATGTTCTCTCTGGTTTGCTCCTGGCACTCCTCCCATGTCAACATGTGTGAAGTCTCTTTCTAATGGTAGACTCCTGTGCACGTTGACATCAACAGTGACAGGTGCTACCTGGAGGTCTTGTGATCAAATTTTGGTCATCTTAGAGACTTCTTTCAGCATCTTTTGTTTTGAGACCTGTTCAAATTTCTCCCCAAACTCATCACCACCTGTAACCTTCTTTGCGAAGGCCTCAGGGAGCTCTTTTGATCTCAGCATCGTGATGACACACGAGTCAACAACAAAGAGCAAACCAAAGTAAATGTCTGAGGTATAAATACGACGATTGGGTCAGACAAGATCCTCTCCTGTGATGTCCCCTCATCATCTACACCTGATCCTAATTTGAGGTATTTGAGGTGGTGAGCAATGGAGGGGTGGTCTTACTTTTTCCACATGTGAGATTTGCATTTATTTATTTAACACTAGAATTATCAGAGCCTAAGAGAAAACTCGTAAATCCAGCCCACCTTAAATCCATTCGCACCTCTCCATCAACGTCTTTTGTCCTGTAAATGTGACGATTAAGACAAGTAGCAAGCAGCCGGCTATTCCATCCCCCACCATCGCAGTATGTTCACTAAGTTCTCCCAGCTCATGCCTTGTTTGATTATCTGGGAGTGAACTGCTTGAGTTTTAGAGTGGAAATAATAGATTGCTATTTGGAACACATGCATTTCATTGTGTTCCGTTTCTACAGTAATCTGTGTAAGCACATTATTAAAACAGAAACTTTTTCATATTTTAATAATAAATGTTACAAAATGTAGGAATAAACTATATAATGTGTGAAGCCTGAAGTCCAACGATCAAATAAACACTTTCACAAAAGGTTCAAGGATGACAACAACAGCTTTCATGGCGGAGTGGTAAGATTTGCCTCCTATATTTGCTGTTTTCAGTAGTGAGCTGCTCTTATTGTTAATATTTTACAGTACACACATACACTTGGTTTGTGTCTGTAACAGATGGTGTACATTTATAGGACTTGTGAAAATTACCGTTTTTTTTTTCACTTTTATTCTCTCAGTCACGATCATGATGCATACTACCGTAGCCTTAGGGATCTGACACTGTTAGTTTTTATTTGAAACTGGGAGTAACTGTAGATGTGAGTGGTGTTTTGAGGCAATGAAACTGGACATTCTCTGATCTGGAGGGATAAAAGCTGACACAAAAACGCTGGCGAATCTGCCTTCTTTGTATCTCACCGTCACTTGATTTTTTTTAATTTAGTTTTATTGAGTGTTCCTGCTCACGCAGAATTAGTATGCAACTTATGGTCTATGATATAAAAAAAAAAAACAAAAAACAGACAAAGGTATATATGATATTTGGAATTATTCATTTTATGACCTTTTATGAGGTCAGTTCAGCGCTATATGCAATCATCAATTTCAAATGTTAACAGTTCACACACATGCAAGATCCGTCCTTCTTACATTTACGACATGTGTACTTGTTGCAATGCGCACACTTCTCTCTATGGTTTCTATTACACACCTGAAAGAAAGAGACAATATATGTGACATTTTGAAGAAATCATTTTATGACCTGAATAGTACCAATCAGAAAAGATCATTGCACTAATGCAATATTATTTGAAAATGAACAGCGTCAGATCGGGTGTGAATTTATGCTGCCGCTGTTACTTAGAGTCAGATCAGTAGAGGCATGGTGGGGAGTGGTGTTAGAGTGTGATCGTGATTGAGAGAGTAAAATGAATTATTCCAAATATCATATATACCTATGTCTCTGTTTTTTGTTTTTTTTTTAAATCATAGCCCATAAGGCGCACTCTAATTCAGCATGAACAGGAACACTCAATAAAACTGAATAAAAAAAAATCAAGTGACAGTGAGATACGAAGAAGGCAGATTCATCAGCGTTTGTGTGTCAGCTTTTATCCCTCCAGATCAGAGAATGTCCAGTTCCATTGTCACATCTCCAGTTACTCCCAGTTTCAAATAAAAACTAACAGCGTCAGATCCCTAGGGCAGTAGTAATGTATTGTGACCATGACTGAGAGAATAAAAGTGAAAAAAAAAAAACGGTAACATTCACAAGTCTTATAAATGTACAGCGGCTGTTACAGACACAAACCAAGTGTATGTGTGTACTGTATAATATTAACAATAAGAGCAGCTCACTACTGAAAACAGCAACTATAGGAGGCAGACGGGATTGAACCGGGGACTCTTGATTACAAGTCCGCAAATCTTACCACTATGCTACAGAAGCTGTTATTGCTGCCCTTGAACCGTTTGTGAAAGTGTTTATTTGATTGTTGGACTTCAGGCTTCACACATTATATAGTTTATGACAACATTTTGTAACATTTATTACTAAAATATGAACAAGTTTGTTTTAATAATGTGCTTACGCAGATTACTGTAGAAACGTAACACACATGAAATGCATGTGTTCCAAAAAATGATCTATTATTTCCACTCTAAAAACTCTAGCAGTTCACTCCCAGATGATCAATCAAGGCATGAGCTGGAAGAACTTGGTGCACGTTCTAAGTCAGAGGGGGGGGATGGAATAGCCGGCTGCTTGCTGCTTGTCTTAATCGGCACATTTATAGGACAAAAGACGCTGACGGAGAGGTGTGATGGGATTTAAGATGGGCCAGATTTACGAGTTTTCTCATAGGCTCCGGTAATTCTAGTGTTAAATCCAAATACTGTAGTTACATGGTACCATGATGAATCACCTGGCAGATGGATCACCTTAATAAGTTGTTTCGCCTCTGGGGTTTCCCACGGATTTCATCAGGGGCCTTTATTTATGAGTCATACGTCACATTATATATAAGAAATCAATCGTACATCAAACACACAATAGCGCAAAGAGATTCACTGTTAAGGACAGGAGTCAATCAGCTCAAAGATGAAGAGAAGAAGGTCGAAAACAAAAAGTGAGTAAACTTTGTGCCTGAACTTTCTTCTTCTTGTACTTTTACCACACAATAATCTTCTTAAAAAAAAATAACTGCGCTTCTTCTGACGTAAAAGTGCTCTGATGGCTTTTTGCATCTACCAAAGAAGGTATCGGCGTTGTGGGTGGCTTTGATATGTTTGGTTCATTTTGGTTATTTTGAGGCAAAGCCTCATTAGTTTCGCATTGATTGATTTGTGCTTGAAAAAAAGAAAGGCTCGTTTCAAGGCTGACAAATGTGCTGCGCCACCATCCACGTTACAAAGTAGTGGCTGTGCAACGCGAAACACCAATGGGGACCCCAACCTCTTGCTTCTTGGTCTACAATGTCGCTGTCACAAACGTCAAGCGGGAATCACCATTGATGACACTGTTAACTGCCTGCTCCGGCTTGTTTTATAAACAACAACTGTACACTTTGCTTTAAGAACATGGCTATTTGCAAAAACATTTGACAGAGTTTGGGGTATACAGTAGGTTGGCTAGACAGTTTTCTGTCAAAACAATGCCGGGCCTTCTTAAAGCATTAAGTCCGTCAATGTTGAGGCGAAGACAGTGGCTGGCAGCCGATTGCTCATGTGACTCAGATGGGCGTTCCTGGCAGACATTTTCCAGATGTTTGGGTTAGGAGTATGTTAATGGAAATCACGCTTATCAAAACCTTTCAACGTTATCATCCATTTTCAGTAAGGACCTGTTGGAGAGGTGAAGCTAGGCAGGCTGCTTGTCCCAACGCACACTAAGGAACGCCGCTTCAATCGGGCCTCATTATGGCGCTGAGGGAGCTGCGCCTTTGTAGTCCTCATTATTATTACGCTGTTGTGCAGATGTTGTCCTAAAATGTGTTTTCAGCGATGGATGGATGGAGGTCATTGTCAGGTGCACTTATTGCCACATTTCAGAAAGCGGATTACACACCGTTTTAGCTGTCATCAAGTAGCACAGTAACCGAGTTTGTATACGATATTCACATCGGTGTTGTGTACACACAGTATACGTTTATATCTGCAGGATCTACAGATTACAACATTTATATTGGCCTACCTGCGTACTTGTTGATCTTATTACTGCCAGTGCTCTTTATATATCACTAGAGTGACACTGGATTAAAGAGTAGGGGGGTCCTTATTAAGGATTCACTTGGAGGTGTCACTGCTCACTGTCATGCGAAAAACAGGTGCCGGTCCCGTTAAACGTCCTTCCTCGAACGATGCTCTAAAATCTTAGGTTCATTACAACCTTTTGTAATTTACACATGCGAATATTTGCATGCACACACTGGTTTTGATGCACAGCCTAGAAATCAGCTGGAATGGTGTGCTTTGCCTGTGAAAACTAGTTTTGCTGCATAATGGAAAAGCTGGCTGCTAATGATGTATAACATCTTATAGATAAAGAAGAAACTGGGGAGGAAGGAGAGTCATCTTTAAAGAAAAGAAAAACTGAAAAGAATGTCCCCAAATCCAAAAAAAACTGAGTATCTGAAATTCAGTCCACTGTAGTGTTTTGGTAAGATGGCTCTTAAATGAATGAAGCTCTTAATGTTCAATGCAGGGATCCGCAGCAGAGATCATACAAGAAAGACACGTGGAATGGAAACGTTCTGCAACTTGGTTCACTCTTGTTTGGAGGGCAATAGACAACACTGGCAGGAGGAAATGAGTAAGAACCCTTCTTGGCCGAACATGAACAGCGATATTTGCGAATGGGTATGTGATTGACTTATTTCTGTGCTTTGATATACTCATTAAAACTGTATACACATTAACAACTAATCTCTTAAAGGTCAAGAAATGTAAGGGTGGTGTGAAGAGAAGTCTACAAAGGACAGGTGATATTTACTGGATTCTTGGTTTACCAGTTTGACCCGTTGGTCATTTGTTCAGCCAGTTCATATTGTTGGCCGTTCTGGCCGTTCTGTTGCTTACTGGTTGGTTGTCAGATATGTATTTAACTGCCCTTCTCCATACTTTGGGCCAAACAACAATTCCAGCTCTGTGGTTTTACTAACAACGGTTCTTTAACATCTTTGCATGGCTGCTGTTTGACGAGTTCCTTTTCCATTCACTTAACTCTACTGTCCTGTTCTTTTATTTCCGCCGAGAACTAACATGAACCTTTCAAATTCTTTTTTGTGTGTCATCACAACTAGACGTAGATCAGGATCACAAGCTACGTACAATGACAGGCCTACACTTTCTAACTCTCATCTTTTTCCTCCCTCGATTAAAAGAGATCCGTGTTGGGCCGTTCAACATCCAGCAGGACGAACTGGATACTCTAAATGGGACGAGATGGCTGGATGATGCTGTAAGAGACTACGCTGTGTAAACCAAATCAGAAATAGAAATCTAGGATTGTTTTGTAATTTTTTTTTCCTTTACAATGCAGGTCATTAATGGCTATCTGCACGTTTTAATTAAAAACCATCAGGCAAGTGGGAATTACGTTTATATTTTTGGTAGATGTGTCTTGCATTGCAATTTTCCAATCTTAATTTTTAATTTTCTTAAACAGAGCCAAGTTCGCCTGATACCTGCAAACATTGCTAGCTGTATATTTACAAAGCCGACGGAAAAAATCACGGATCCAAAAAAAATAAGGAGTGAGGAAGAAAGACTGAAACAAGACAGGGAGGACAAGATTAAACTGGTTATTCACTTGTCACAATTACAAGCTATGAATACCATTTATAAAAATCAATAATTATCACTAATTTAACTTTAAACCAATTCCTCAGGTGGAGTTTCTTAATGAAGATGTGTGGCTGTGCCCCCGACAAAAAGCTGGTCACTGGATTTTAGTGGTATGTATTCTTGAACAAAGTTCAGTTGTCTTTGTTTGCTTTTGTTAGAGTGAATTATATGTAACGCCAATTACAAATTACTGATGTGTGTTATGCACACAGATATTTCACGTGATGTCTGACTTCACACAGTTTGGATAAAAACACCTTCTGTATAAATGAAAAGCATTCAAATGTAAATGTCGTAGTGATTTGATGTGTAACTGCACTAAATATTTTTTAGATTGTCAAAAAGGCAGAGAAGGTGCTCCTTGTAATCGATCCAAAGAGCGAAGAAACTGAATATCAGCATGAAATTCTGAATCAATTTAAGTAAGTGTTTGGAATAAAGTTTGAACTGGGCAGACACGTACGGGGCGAGCAGTGGCAGTGGATACCAAGCTGTGGCCAGCACCCCAGCACACCACATTCCAAGATGCCACTGGTCGCCAGATTTAAGGCTGAACACCTTTACAATTTACTAAGCCCGTGTTTGTCGTTTTATTTAATCTTTGAGAGAATTTGTCTGATGCCATTTCACTGTCTGGGCCCTTTTTTACTATTGTTTTTTTAAACAATAACTAGGACTTTCTTGAGGATGAGAAAAGCATGCAAAATATCGAAATGGAAGATGGAGACAAGAAGACATTCCATACAAAAAGATGATTTTAATTGTGGAGTTGTTCTCTTGATGGTATGGTAAACATTTGTGTGCCAGTGTTTTTAGGCATAGAAAATGAAGGACAATGACTGCATGCTCCCTAACTGAAATGGTATTTTGCAGTTTGCCCAGGCTTATCTGGAAGGCAGAGATATGTCAGAAGTTGACGTATCAAAAGCAGCCTGTGAAGATGCTCGAAAGCAGATCCGCGATCGTCTGCTTGAGGGTGAGTGGCATTCACATAGGGCACAACAGCTGTGCCATCACAAATGTACTCAACTCCAAATCCATATGCAGATTCCATCACAATGACAAAAGCCCGGCCAAATGGTAAAGTGTACCTTTAGTTTAGGTGATTAAAAACGGGATCTGCACATCAGTTTGTGCCTCTGCCCATTTCTACCTGGATTTTAAATTGTGTATATTTACAGAATGTCAACATGTCAATATAACAACCAAAAATTCTACTGGACGGCATCTTACATCTGGACGGTTTCTTTTTTCTGCTTGTCTTTTCCAGAAGATGAAGGCTAAAAGACATGTGCAAAGAAGAAACCGTTTTGATCTGTTTTTGTTTAATTAATAAAGATTAATAGCATTTAACCATTTTGTCTGTGATGAGTTATTAATAAAGATTTATCCAAAATAAAAGTGCATCTTGTTTCATATGTATAGTGAAATGCAACATTTGAATTATTAAAGTAATCAGGTGTCATTTGGCTTGGTTTGTGGGTGTGTTTGTGTGTGTCCTGCGGTGGGCTGGCACCCTGCCCGGGATTGGCTCCTGCCTTGTGCCCTGTGTTGGCTGGGATTGGCTCCAGCAGACCCTCTTGACCCTGTGATTCAGCGGGTTGGAAAATGGATGGATGGATGGATGGATGGATGGACGGTGTCATTTGTTCTTACTGTGATTGTTAATGGACGGGGGCACAAGGAAAATGTGTTGTGCTTCTGAAATGGGACGATGGGTATAGGAATAGCGCAGACAGGAGAACTGTCATTTATATTTAAGGAATGTGTTATTATTATGCTGCGCTGGGACTAAGACCACTTGGTGCTGATCACCTATCCAGACCTTCACAATGGAGGGATGTTGCTAGTGTGGACACTTTTTGTGACTGAAGACAGAGAAGAAAATTAAAATTAGTAAAAACCTTTTATTGATACATACCAGACAAGGGTAAAATGACAGAGAAACACAGTCCTAGGACACCGCACTTCATCTGCCTCGAGCGCAGATGTCCTTGCTCTTTTATACCTTTCTAGTCTCCTGATCGTTGACCACGTAAGCAATAAAAATAGCGTCCTGACTCATTGTAGTTTTCCAATTTGTAAAGTCATTACCCTAAAGGTATATTTTCTTGTCACACACATCATTAAAAGAAAACTTCCAGAAAGTATACATGCTTTTTGTCACGTACGCAAAACACAAACAAGTTTGATCATTCTGTCCTATTTTCTGTACTTACACACATACATCTTGTTCAATTACATCATTTTATGCTTTTACACTCCTCCCTTTTTGAACAAAATGATGTGGGCAATATAATTAAATTGAAATGGTTGATGAAGGGGAAGGGGGGGGGGAAAGGGGATGGGGAGGAGAAAATGGAAGAAGCTATACGAGACATGTGCTCCTCATGTAGCATATATGCCCTTTCCATTGAGGCGGTAAAGTACTTAGATATTATATAGCGAAACAAAGGGATAATACAACAACCAACCAGGAGGAGGAGGCAAAATGCCACAACCAAAGAAATGAAAACAGATCTTATCCATTGTCCCCAGGATCCGAAGGAGGATGCAAACCACTGATCCCAGGGATTTGTAATGCCAGAATTAGTGGTAAGTTCATTAGAGAGAGCAGTGAGGCCTGCCAATGCACGAGTTATTGATCCATCTGGCGCGGTATTATTAGGAATATATGTACAACAAGCATCGCCAAACATAGCACAGACACCTCCCTTTTCCGCAAGTAACATGTCCAAGGCTAGACGATTTTGCCAAGTCATCAGAAAAGTACGGTCAAGCTGTTCATGTATGCCTTCAATAGCGTCTTTGGTGAAGTTAAGGAAACGTTGTTGGTTATAATAAAGGTAATTAATCCAGTCAACATTCTTATTAATAGTAATTTGGGGTATAATAGATTCAAAACCGGCAGCAACTTGATCCCTAGCTTTAAATCTGTCTGGGACACCCCTAGGGACTCCAATAGCATCTATGTATACTCCAGGGCCATGTAAGGAGATATTAGTAGGCATATGGAAAAGGGAGCGGGTATGTCGGAAATAAAAAGGAGGTGTGGAATAATATGGGGAGTGAGAGGGAGGTAAGGATAGAAGTCTAAAAGGCATAACTAATTGGATTGGAGCACAGGTACCAGACCAGTTAGGGGGAAGGGTGGCAAATAATTTGGACCTACAGCACATCCACCAAATATCTGATCTAGGAGTGGTTTGGGAGAGAAGAAAGGAAGACAGAACGGTGTTCAGAGAAAAGTTGACCTGAAAAGTTTGAGAACAGAAAGAAAATGGTAATTCTCCTACCCATGTCGTTCCATTAGATTTGAAACATGTATAATTTCCTTCGTGAGTTTGAAACATAGGGGTAGTCATGTGACGGGTGGGGGGAAAAAGAATAGATAGATTAGAACACTTTGAACCAGAGAGGGGTTTCTTGGAAGTAGTGAATAAGTACAGAAGGCAGGGCAACCCCGCGGGGTCAGTAATGTTAGATAATGGGAAAGGGACTGTAGCTAAATGGGAATGGGCTGCAGCGCACGCGTAACAATGAGAACGATTAACTTGCTTGAATAGAGAACCCACTGCAACCATCTATTCTGATCCCCATAACCAGTTTCTACTGAAAAGGTGCTTGTTAAAGTGTTTAGATTTAACACGCGAACTATAGGGGCCAAATCGTCAGGTAAAGGAATGGTGGTGGGGGTGGAGGTTTCAAAGGAAACATTGGAGGGCGAAAGAAGGGGGTCCTGTACTCTAATATTAAATTTTCCTAAGGGGTCAATTCCTGAGACATAAGCCCCAAGAATATAAGTGCCAGTATCATGAACAGTAGGGTTTTTAAGCGTAATAATTAGAGGGTTACATTGATTCTCATCACATTTAGTAACGGCATGCCCCTTAATTATAGAGAATCGGGTCTTCAAACCGTATTGCAGGCTTTTATAAGGAGAATATCCCCAGTCATCTGACCCTGTATTTGCAAAGACTAAACCCCACCGACTGCACCAGTCTTCGTAATCCGTAGGAGCTGAAACACAAACATATTTATCAGACCAGGTCCATTGTTCTTGTCGTCCGACTCCACAGTCCACAATTGAGCAGAAATCAATTTGCACTGAAGTGGTGAGTCCCTGTGTGACTGTGATATTCGGGTATCTCTGATTCTGGTTCTGTTTTAACTTATAAAGATAAAGATCACCACCCATCCTTGGGTAGCCCGAGAGGGTGCGGGTAACAGCCAACAGAAAAAGTATTTTTAAGATAGCCATTTCTTGCAATGCGATGCGTGGATCCAGGCAGGCAGTCCTTCAACTTTCACGGCGTGTGGTGTGGATAGAAGAATTTGGAATGGTCCTCTCCACCTAGGCTGATGCCAGTGTTTCCTCCGAGTATCTCGAACCAGGATCCAGGTGCCCAAGGGAATTGGTAAATCCTTGGAAAGGGGGCTGGTCCTCCAGGCTTGATTAACCTGCTGGTGGATTTCCTTCAACGAGGTTCGCAAACCTGCAAGACTAGAGAGAAGATCATTGTCCACAGTATGCAAATTCACATTTCCTACAACCTTGCCAATGGGCATGGGACATCCGGTCAGAATCTCAAACGGCGATAGTCCCAGTTGTCGGTGTGTCCGTCCCCTTAGTCCCATTAAAGCTAAGGGTAGTGCATCCGGCCATGATAAATTAGTTTGTTCACAAATTTTTGCGAGTTTAGCTTTTAAAGTGCCATTGCATCGTTCTACGATGCCTCCGCTTTGGGGATGGTATTTACAATAATGGTGCACATTAATTTGGAGCCAGGTGGTTAATTCATTTATAACGGAGTTCACAAAATGAGTGCCATTATCTGTTTGTAACTTTTGAGGGATACCCCATCTTGGAATAATCTCTTTAATTAGTGCTTTAGCTACTGTTTTGGCATCGTTGTGTTTTGAAGGGAAAGCCTCTACCCATCGGGAGAACACATCGACAATCACAAGACAATATCGGTACCCTTTAGACGGGGTTAGTTCAATGAAATCCATTTGGAGGTGTTCAAACGGACCCATTGGATTAGGGGTAACGGCGGGACTTACCTGGGTACCTTTTCCCACATTAAACTTTTGACATATTGCACAGCGTCTGCAAAATTGCTCTGCATATGTAGAGAAACCTACAGCTTCCCAATGTTTTTCAACATCTCGAACCATGGCATCTCTACCTGCGTGATCGAGGCCATGGGCGATTTTTGCCATTCCTGGGAAAGAGGCTTTTGGGAGAAAAGGTTTGTTAGTGTGTTTATGAGTCCAGACTCCATCAGAGAGGGACCCTTCTTTGGACCATTTTCTCCTTTCGATATCCGTGGCTGCACTCTGTAAAGAAATAATTTGATTATCAGGGTCCTGGTCATTTCTCTGTTGGAATAAAGAAATTGGTGTGTTATTATATGCAGCCTCTTTAGCAAAGTGGTCAGCTAATTCATTTCCTTTGCTAACAGGATCCTGTTTTCCTGTGTGAGCTTGACATTTAACAATCGCTAGCTTCGATGGTTTGGTTATAGCTTCTAAAAGGGATTCGATCAATTTCTGATGTTGGATGGGTTTGCCAGTACTGGTCTTAAATCCCCTTAGTTTCCATAGTGCTCCATGATCATGGCAGACTCCAAAAGCATACCTGGAATCCGTATAAATTGTTACGATCTTCCCTTCGGACAGCTGACATGCTCGAGTGAGTGCTACGAGTTCAGCTGCTTGTGCACTCAAGCTTGATGAAATTCCATTTGCTTCCAGCAGGCGGTCCCCTTGGACCACTGCGTAACTGGTTGAGGGTGCTCCATTTTTCAATCGCAAGGAACATCCATCCACAAAAATCATTTCTCCAGTTTCTAAAGGTGTTTCCTGTAGATCTACTCTAGGTTTTACAACCTTTGCTATTTCGTCATGGCAATTATGTGGTTCTCCTTCGTTGTTAATTGGGAGAAGAGTGGCTGGATTTAAAGTGGAGCATCTTTCAATTGTAACATTTGACAAAGTACAGAGTACATTCTGATAGTGTATTGCCCTAGCAGTAGTGAGATGTGAAGTTTTGGCTTGTACTAGGATAGAATGTACAGCGTGAGGCACTTTAACTGTTAGGGGGCTCATGAGAACTACATCCGTGCTTGCTAATACAGCTTCTGTTGTTGCAGCCACAGCACGAAGACACGGAGGAAGTGCTGCGGCCACTGGATCCAGTTTTTTAGAAAAATAAGCCACCGGTCTTTGTTTATCTCCATGTTGTTGCGTCAGTACTGCATTCATAAATCCCTGCTTTTCGTCCACGAACAAAGTGAATGGACGAGAATGATCAGGCAAACCAAGCGCGGGCGCAGATAGAAGAGCAGTTTTGAGGTCACAGAGAGCCTTCTCAGCCTGTTCATTCCATTGGACCTGGCCAGAAAGGGGGATGCCAGGAGTATTAGCCAATTATTGCAACGGCTGTGCTCTTTCAGTAAAATTTAGAACCCACTGTCTGCAGTAGCCCAGAATACCTAAAACAGACATAACCTGTTGTTTTGTGACCGGTCTAGGAAGATTTTGGATGGCTGTAATGCGATCGCTAGAGAGAGCTCTTGTTCCATACGTAATGTCATGACCTAGATATTTTACAGTTGTTTTGATTAGCTGCAGCTTAACTTTAGAAACTTTATGGCCATTGTCCCCCAGAAACAGCAACAATTTCTGGGTATCTTTTGTACAATCTTCTTCCGTAGCGCTACATATCATTATGTCATCTACATACTGTATCAATGTACTACCTCTTTCCGGCCAAAAGCCTTCTAAATTTTGGGCAAGAGCTTGTCCATAAACACAAGGGGCTTCATTGTATCCCTGAGGCATGACGGTCCATGTCCAACGGCGGTTTTGGAATGTAAAAGCAAACCAAAATTGAGAATCAGGGTGAACAGGGATAGAAAAGAAAGCATTAGCTAGGTCAATAACGGAGAAGTACCGAGCGGAAGGAGGGATAGTAGAGAGGATAGTGGAAGGATTAGGGACGATAGGGGCCCTAGGGAAGATGGCAGAATTTACTTGTCGCAAATCTTGTACGAAACGCCATGAACCGTCAGCCTTTTTTACAGGTAGAATGGGGGAATTGACTGGAGAGTATTCAATTGGAATAATGGCACCGCGTTTGACGAGATCGGAATGTACGGCGGAGATGCCAGCCTCTGCTTCGGGAGACAGAGGATATTGGGCACGGTGCGGGCGGAAGGAGGATTTCGGGTGGATCACCAGAGGCTCACAATGGGCTATCCTTCCATAATCATTCTTTCCCTGGGACCATAGTGAATCAGGGAGCATAGAGAGCCAAGAAGGGAAAGTGGTTTGTAATGAACAAGCAAAAGAGGAAGGACGGCACAAAGCGCGATGTACTAAAAAATCAGTTTGAAACACCACTTTAGTTATTAAACGGTCAGGAGTATCAAAAATACCTGGAGTAACTTGTAACCAGTCTGTTCTTTCAAGGCATTTTTCTACCCATGGTCCTATTTCCCCCCATTTAACAGTGCGTGATTTAGCTAAGGAAATATGAGGCACTGAGCCGCCAAGATAATATATATGCTGTGAGCATGTAAGATGAACAGAAGCAGCTGCCTTTGTGGATGAAATAAAAACACAGGAAATGTGAAGGGTTTCGGGGCAAGTACCAGAAGCAAGGAAAGATTCTAGCCAGGGGGTGTCTACTTCTATAGGGAAGTATTGGGCAGTACAGTGTAAAATGTCAGGGGCCTGTAAATTGGGAAAGAGACAAGGGGAAAAAGAGTGTAGGGCTTTGAGGAGAATGGTGTGTGGGGAAATATCTAAAGTCCAAGCTGCAAAAGAGGGTTTGGGGTAAGGGGTAATTTGACACAACAACTTGGGGGTTGAACAGAAAAAACCTTTTTCAGTCATAGCAATAGAAAGAGAAAGTTTTGTCATGAGATCTCTTCCTAAAAGGTTAACTGGACAGAGCTGATTCAAAAGAAAACGATGCAGTAAGGTATGTCCGCCAGGACGTGACTGGACTTGAAGAGGTTTTGATACTTGAAGAAGGTGAGGTTGTCCAGAAGCAGTAAGCACAGTAACAGTTTCGTTCGAGGCAGGGATCTTTGCCAGCGAGAGGGTAGATCGAGTGGCACCAGTGTCGATTAAGAAAATAGTCTCAGTGCCATCAACGAACAATGTCAGTAAAGGATCAGTCTCTGAATTATGGGTGAGCAAAGGTAGTTGAAAAGAGTGGCTGGAGGTCCCTGCGTTTTCCTATGGCCAGTATTGTTGGTCAGGGGTGTCAGAAAAAACAGGTGGAATAAGGGGAGGTGGGGGCTGTTGCTGTCTGTGAGGGCACTCCCGACGAAAATGTCCAGTTTCACCACAGGCGTAGCAAGAGAAGGAATTAGCATTGGAATTAAAGGGAGAGGGAATAAAAGGATTCTTATTGTGGTCAACAGGAGGAGCTCTAAAACCACCTCGTCCTCTTCCTCGTCCCCTTCCTCTAAGGCCATATCCTCGGCCTCGGTCAGGAGTATTCCTGGTATAATAGTTCATCTGTGCTGCCAATAATTTGGCATGAGAGTCCGATTCCTTCTGCTTAGTTTGTTTTTCGGCATGTTCAGCATGTCGTTTGACTTCATCAAACGTGGCACTTTCCCACTCAATACAGGAAGTGCGGACCTTGTTTTGTATATCAAGGCGCAAACCGGAAACAAAAGGTGGAACTGCAGCTCGGGTGCGGTCATCAACATTTTCCAAGCCCGAGTGATTAGCCATAAGGTCTTGAATCCTATGTGCCCATTCATCAACCGTCTCGTCTCTCTTTTGTTTTGCAGCAGAAATAAGGGACCAGTCCGTTCCTTTTTTATATTTTTCTGCAATATTTTGTCTCAACGCCTCCCATTGTGGGTTAAATTCGCCTTCTCCACCTATCCCCTGTCCTCGAGTTAAAGCTGGGTTCCATACCCATGGAACGTCATTGCGGACACCCCTGCTAACAGTGGCCCATGTGGTCCCAAGCTTTCGACGAAGTACCTGGGTCCATTCAGCAGCGTTAGGCTTATACATGCTATCTAACTGATTAAGTTGTTCAACAAATTTTAGTCCTCCTACTTCCTTTGGATCTGGAAGTGCATTCACGACATCTTTTAATTCTTGGATGTCCCAGTTCCGATTTATCATAACTGTTGTGGGATTTTGGGGTCCGGCTGGATGGGCAGGGTTATAATGAGGATTGGGAACTTCTATTAAAGGGCAAGTAAGTGAAGGTGAAGGATCAGAAGAGAAAAAAGTTGGAGCTGGTTTGTGAGTGGAGGTTTGACTTCGAGTGCATTTGGAGACGGGGTTTGTCTAGTACAGGGTGGGTCATCACGATGGGTAGAGGGGTCATAGTGATCTGTGCCTGGGGGATCATCAGGGGAAACTTCTGCTAGTTGTAGTGCAGGGGGGGCAGTCGGAATGGGGGATAGAGGAGGGGATAATGGAGGTGCCTGAGGTTGGTACTGAGGAGGGGAAAAAATAATAGGATAAAGGGGGTCTTTATTTGGATTATTCTTCCTTTTCCTCCCATCTGCCTGTGGTTCAGTGCCTATCTGAACTTTCTGTAATGTAATTAGTAATTCCTCTTTCTCCTTTTTAGCCTTTCCCTCATTTGCCCGCAACAATTCATTCTGTTTCTGTACTGCTTCTAAATTTCTGTCTTTTATTACTAATTCCCATCTATCGAACATATCCATTCGATACGGTCCACTATTATAACAACCCTGCTTATTCCTACACAGGATCTTCCTGACTTCCTGTATTTCACTTACATCTCCTGTCCCCTCTATCGGCCAACGCCCACCACTCTGTCTATTCCATTTCTTACATGCCTTCTTGAAATCTAAACCTGTCTTCTTTTCTATAAATTTCCTAGGAGACCCATTTTTACGGGGCGTCTGTTGATCCTCCGAAAATAATTCTTCCAGCATTAATGATTTTGATCCCCCTGTGCGGCGATTAACAGGCTTACTGTTATAAGTTCCCATTATGTCCCCTTGCCCTCCCGGGTCCTGTATTTAATTTTCCAACTATATACTGATTCGCCTAATCCCTTGTCCGTATGAATCAGCGAGGTATTAAGTGTGCCACTCACTGTTCCCTTACTGTTCCCTTCTTTTTTCCCAAGGGGAGACACCTAACTATCGGTCCTGTCCCAGTTCCCAGGAGAACACGGTATTGTTGCTATTAGTATGTAGATTTATTTATTCCGTCCTAACAGCAATCCTGCAATCTGTGCTTTTTTTCTATTTATGTTTCCATACATATATATACCACCCCGTTACTCGTCCCGTTAGCCTGTCCGCTCACATCCCCGGATTCCAGCTCAGGTGACTTCGTGTCCGATTCGGTTCAGCAGAATACTACATCAATACGTCCAGCCGAGTCTAGGATATGGGTGAGGCCAGTATCCTTTCGTCAGACCTTTCGTATGCGTCAAACTGCTTGGGTCAAGTCTCCATCACCTTAAGCAACCCGTTGAGATATGAGTATGACTAGACGGTCAACAGGAAACTCGCCCTCCCGTTATTTAGAAAATAAAAAAATGTTCGGAAATCCCCCGGTGCTTACCCCAGCCTGGAAGTGTGCAAGCTCTGTCTGGAAATCCGTTCAGTCACCGTGGATGTAGCAAAGAGGAGACCAGGGGCTCCTCACGCAAGAACTGTTTCAGGACAGGGCAGTCCTAACTTTTGCCGGAGCTGCATGCTCTGCTGCCGGAGTACTCAAGTTGACGGCAGTCCGCTGGTAAGACGGATCACTGAAATGGTCTCGCTGGAGGAGTCGACCGGCCGTCTCTTGCCCCACGTCCGGGCGCCAAAAACTGTGGACAGAAGAAAATGGATGGATGGATGGATGGATGGATGGACGGTGTCATTTGTTCTTACTGTGATTGTTAATGGACGGGGGCACAAGGAAAATGTGTTGTGCTTCTGAAATGGGACGATGGGTATAGGAATAGCGCAGACAGGAGAACTGTCATTTATATTTAAGGAATGTGTTATTATTATGCTGCGCTGGGACTAAGACCACTTGGTGCTGATCACCTATCCAGACCTTCACAATGGAGGGATGTTGCTAGTGTGGACACTTTTTGTGACTGAAGACAGAGAAGAAAATTAAAATTAGTAAAAACCTTTTATTGATACATACCAGACAAGGGTAAAATGACAGAGAAACACAGTCCTAGGACACCGCACTTCATCTGCCTCAAGCGCAGATGTCCTTGCTCTTTTATACCTTTCTAGTCTCCTGATCGTTGACCACGTAAGCAATAAAAATAGCGTCCTGACTCATTGTATTTTTCCAATTTGTAAAGTCATTACCCTAAAGGTATATTTTCTTGTCACACACATCATTAAAAGAAAACTTCCAGAAAGTATACATGCTTTTTGTCACGTACGCAAAACACAAACAAGTTTGATCATTCTGTCCTATTTTCTGTACTTACACACATACATCTTGTTCAATTACATCATTTTATGTTTTTACACTAGTAAACTCTGGTACTTTTTTGGAAAGCAGCTCCAGATGCGTTGGTCCTGCTGCGCTTTGTTACCGCAGCACTCGAGTGGATCTTTAATGCCGACCGCCGCAGAAATCGCCGAGCACAAAAGCGTGAACAGTGGCTGCTGTTGATGCTTCAATGACGGTGGTAATTAGTTGTGCATCATGCACTTTTAGTCACATTACACTTTACATATACAGTAGATATCAACTACAAAGTGCAAAGATACAACATGTGACCGCGTGTGCGCCATTAGTCTGTCAGCCTCTCTGACCAGCTCCTTAATGAGAGGTTTGGATTTTGGATCCAGGGGCCTCATGCATAACGCCGTGCGTACAGGGAAATGGAAGAATTTCAGCGAATACCAAGTGGAGGCAAAGAAAAACGTACTATTTAAACAGTGGTATAAACTACAAAAGGAAGTTGATCAAGTGACATAGCGTGTCGGAGAAACTCGAAAGCTCACGTTCACAAAGTCGCACAGTGCCCTGAATGAAAAAGAAGTTGTCACATATCAAAGTCGGCGTGAAAAGGCGAGTTGTAGCCCACCGTCTGAGTGTCATATGAAAGCTTATTGGGGTACAGAGAAAAAAAAATTAGGGACACAGTGGGGAAAAAAGCAGGAAATGTCCACTTTAATTATCACGTAGTTTATGTTGTCATTAAAGGAAAACATCATAAACTTCATCTTAAAATCGTTTAATTTACTAGTTTCTCAATCCCGTTAATAACAATAATAATGCATTACATTTCTATAACGCTTTTCTGAGTACTCAAAGCGCTGTCCACACAGAGAGGACCCAGGAAGCGAACCCCGAATCTCCCACAGTCTCCTTACACTGCACCACCTGTATTTGATCTTCTATCTGCTCCATTTCTGTGACTCACTACGTGCCTCTTAAACCGCCTCCCTTCCCTTACCGCAGGGATGTCTTCGGATTTCGGATTGGTCGCTTCTTCCATTTTTTATGAATTTTTGTTTTTATTAATTCATTTCAGGCTGGACTCTGGCTTGATTTCCGACACATGTGCTGCTATCCACTTTCTGCCCAGTATCTCTATCCCACCACAACCTAAGCTCATTAAACACCCATGACCTCCATCTTCGTTTTAAGACCAAATTGGAGGCTGATGAAACCTTTTTGTCCATTTTATAATGTTTTCCATTACCCTGCCTATAACGCACAGTCCTTGCCATGTCCTTCTCCAAATCTGAGATAGAGCCGGACATAACAATGGCTGCCATGGGTGGCTGAGCCACAGAGTGTCACATTCGTACCACTTTGGTGTCTTTTAAAGCACATCTATGTTGTTGTTTTGTACGTGTTCTCAGCATGCGCACATGCATATTTCCAATATTCACAGGAATTGACCTTAGTTTTTGGCATTTATATCTAAAACTACACCGTCCTCAAAAACGAGACAGGCATCAACGGAAAGGGGATAACCCCCTCTACATTTTCATATCAATTTTATACATTGCTCTACTTGTTTAAGCATTTTGCAAGTTATGACACGACTGTACTATACATGACCATTTCCACTGTTACCAAAAACATGCCACACTTTTTGGCAATTTTCTCCAAATCTAAACGTACCAATGGCCAATGGCTCAGGGATCAAAGCTCTCAGGAGACCCTGCTGAACATTTTGCTATGCAATTTGTGCATAATAGAGCTTTTTTCATCAATTAATTAACTTTGTCAATTCATTACTGCAGATTGGCTTCATACTGTATATACAAATTACACCACAGTTATTGGCAATTTTCCAGTCTATGCACAGGCAACCACTAGAAACAGCATACTATGTATGTGAACTGTATATGTAACCTCTGACACATTACCAGATCTGAGGTGGATGTTGCCAAAGTCTTGACTCCTCCATCATTTGGAGAAAGTGGTCTATGGACAGGCAACCACCAAACAGCATACAGGAGTGTTTATATACATTACATGTAAGCTCTGAGAAATGACCAGATCTGAGGTGAAAGCATATTTAGTCTTGTTTTCACCATTTTGCTATATCCATCCATTACTGCTCATTGCTTTTACATATACGAATTAGAACACAGCTTTTGGCAGTTTTCTCCAAACCTAAAGGTCGCAGTGCAATGGCTCAATGATCAATGCACTCAGGAGACCCTGATAAATATTTTGATTTGCAATTTATGCATATTTAGTGTTTTTTTCTTCATTTTGCACCCACGCCTCTCGGCGCCGGGTAGACACACGTTGATCCATTCAGTGTAGCGCGCATGCAGCCCCGGACATCTAAGGGCATCACAGACCTGTTATTGCTCAATCTCACGTGGCTGAAAGCCACTTAAAGTCCCTCTAAGGAGTTGGAAGCCGACCGCTCGAGGGTCACGTAGCTATTTAGCAGGAGGGAGTCTCGTTCATTATCGGAATTAACCAGACAAATCGCTCCACCAACTAAGAACAGCCATGCACCACCACTCACAGAATCAAGAAAGAGCTATCAATCTGTCAATCCTCTCCGTGTCCGGGCCGGGTGAGGTTTCCCGTGTTGACTCAAATTAAGCCGCAGGCTCCACTCCTGGTGGTGCCCTTCTGTCAGTTCCTTTAAGTTTCCATACTCCGCCCGGAACACAAATTTTGATATACAATTTGTGCATATTTAGTCTTGTTTTCACCATTTTGCTATGTCCATCCATTACTGCTCATTGACTTTACATATACGAATTAGAACACAGCTTTTGGCAGTTTTCTCCAAACCAGGCCACAGAACTGGCCAAACTCCCCGTACTCATTCCTTGGCACCAACACTTAAAATATGAACAACTACAACAGCATTCGTGTATTTAGAATATTGTATTGAACAAAGCACCAAAAGAAAGTTACAACAATACAAAAACAATTCAAATTACATAGAAATAATTAAATAGTACAAAACAATCCAAAAATAAATAAGTCCTTTTTTTTCAATATTCCAACGACGATTGTTAAAAGTCAAAGCCAGTCCAGGTCCATTCCTTCACCTTTAAAAGATTTCTTCTTTACCTCATAATCGAAAAGAAGTTCCTTGTTTGCCCCAATGCCCTTTTTGGCGATGAACAGAACCACATCCCTCGGTCCTTCTCCAGTGTCTATGGTGAAACACTGGGGCTGCAGGTTGGCTCGTTTGGACGAGTGGTTCATTAGACGACCAAACGTTTCCATATCCGGGTGACATGGACAAGGAAATGTCTGGGCATCAATGCAGAAGGCCTCCTGTCTTGCGTTCTTACAAAAGCAGAGGTAGCCCATCTCACCAGCCTCCACATTCTTCATCGTTATTTCGCCTTCCTTGCGTGTGATGTTCACAGACTACCTCAGCCTTCTGGAACCTTCTGCAGGTGTAAACTGCTCGTCCTTTACCTGGGATGTCGTCGCAGACAACCAGTCCCTTCCACTTCTGGCTGGAGACATACCACTGAATGTATTTGTCCTGTGGTATGTCCTCCACGGATCCTTCAGGCTTCCACATGTCATGGATCTTGGTAGCGGAAGGGATGTTGGTTGTCCACCCTTGCTGACCTATCCTCTTCTCAATACGATGAAGTCTGCAGAAAGATGTTGAACAACAAGAGAGAGAAATGTTACTTTGACTCACACAATTCACGACATAGTGTAAATTACCACTACTCTTGTTTGTTTAGGACAGGAACAATAGAAGAAAACTTACAAGGAATGTGTTGGCACCGGAGGGCTTCCTGCTCAGCTCTCCAGCGGTCATAACACATCCTGTCATGCATCCCAGTGAGCTTCATCTTGGGGACTTCACCACCCAGTGTCACTGGGAATTGCACAACAAGATTTTCATAGGACTGCTGCTCATTCCACTTTTCATTGAAGAAGGCTGCAGCGACCCCTCTGTTGCTGGCTGAGGTCCTCTCACATCTGTATAGAAAACCAAAGAAACAATTTAAGACGCAGATTCAAAAGAAACTCAGTGAATTATATGGAAGTATGTTTTAAAAGGAGGACAATTGTCAACTCAACTCACTCTGAGCTACTCTCACTCATCAGGTTCTGTATGGTCAGTTCTCCTCTGGTGATGGTGTCCGGCCGGACAAGACGGTAAAGCTTCTCTGTAGTAGCATTACTGTGGGCCAGGTAGTCAGCCACGGTGCTCTTCTCAATGTCGCTACACGATTTCATGGCTGCCATTTCCAGGACCCTCCTTGATCTCGTACCTGTAAGCACATGGTTAAAAACAATATTACCATATTTTCATTTAAACAAAAGTTGTATTACTTTCAAAAAAAGGTGCCTTTTATGATGACTTACTTTGGGTGCAAACGATTCACATCATTAGAAGGGTTATAAATAGGTAGGTTTACCAGTGGTGGATAGAAAAAACCTGTTGTTTGAAGGGTCGTCCTAAGCCAGGAGACCTTCACGTAAGGAGGGCGTATGTTCACAAAATACCAATCGACCCACTGCAAAGATAAAAGAAAAGTCCCACTGAGCAAGTTGTACAGTCAAAACTCAGAGAGTTCCCGGCCATGTACTCTTTCTGTCTCTGACAGTACATCGAGGTCCACATCGGATCACACTTAGTTTACATACCTGCTCCTCCTCTTGATTTAGCACCAGAGTGGCCAACTGTTGGGTGGATGTTTTGTGCTCCTTCACCCCAACGATGGCAAATCTTTTCTCGACTTTAAGGAGCTGCTGCTTTCGGTTTACCCATTCAGAGACCTGGAATGATAAAAAGAGGAATAACAGTTACACTCCAAGAATGTGCCACTATAAATTGTCAGCTTGGGAATACATGAAATGCAGAGGAAATCTTACCCCAGGTCTCTGAAGGTGGCCCAGGATGATAACCGCTCCTAAAGAATAAAGAACCAGCAGGTGCTCCTCCTGGGACGTTGGCTCATCACATAAAAGATTGGAGATGACAGACAGGAAGTCTCTCTTCGACACCTTGAAAATGAGATGACATTCTCTCTGTGTTGGCAGATCTGTTGGTATCTAAACGGGTGAAAGAAACACACACATAAATAGATACATGGTTATCTTTAAGCTTCAAATGACCAGCGCATGATCTAAGTTCATGAACAGAAAAGTGAGGATGCATGACAGATTAAGAAATGGCACACCTCTTTGCTGCAATTTCCTTTGAAACCTGCTTGGAGAAGGTCTTCTGCAGGTGACTGAAAAAGTCCATGTACATCTTCATCTGCTGGTGTTTCTCCGGGTCCTGCAGGGTGAAATTGGTCCGGCACAGGAGGAATGAGGTGAACTGTTTCACACTCTTCATAGAATTCTTTACCATTTGGAAGGTGAGCCCAGTCTGATGAAGATTCAAAAAGTCTTCCCTGGCCTTTTCAATGTTACAGGTGAAGTTTACACTTGACTCGTTTGGATCCATGCAGAAAAGGAATCGGCAGACGTCGTCACACTGCAAACAGAGGGGAGAAAAAAGTTATATTATCCTTATCAATGTAATAGATAAATAGACTCTGCCAGGTTTACAATAGGCCTGCACTACTCTTACCTCTGGCTTACAGTTTTTCATCTGGTGGTCGCCCTTCAGATACCTCGCAAAGTCCATGATGAGAGGGTGATTGGAACTGTGTTTCTGGTAAAGCCCCAGCCTCAGCATTTTCTTCCGAACTTCACTGCTCCGCTTTGGTCCATCTGTACTGTTGATACAAAAAGAAGAATCTGCATTATTTAAAATATCCAAGGGCAATTATTGGCCGCTACGGGTGGCTTGTCTTTTATCATGAAAATGTACATGTTTAAAAAGTATTCCCTCTTGGTGGAAAGGGTCATGCGCCACATCATCTTCCTCCTCTTGACTCACTTCCGATGCAGGGGCGGCCGTGCTAGATGTTGAAGGTGTCACAATAATGAGACATACTCAGATAAAGGTTTGGGGCAGCCACCCGTATAATCTGGTATCCTGGCTGCAAGGTCGTTTTTTTATCAAAATAAACAGCACTGATGTGCATACAACTGAGTCCAAAACAAGACTGACAAATAGGGAAAAGGGGAAGGCTTTTAAAGGGGGAGACAGGAAGTGAGGTCATAAGGATCGGGCCCATGATCTTTAGCCATTGGTTCGAGCCCGGACGTGACATCACAGGGGCCGGAACCGGTAAGGTCTCCTTCCATTGGCTTGGTCCCGGAAGTGACGTCAAGAGAGCCAGATGGAATCTCCCGGGAATGGTCTACAGGAAAGAGAGAAAAAGAGTCAATGCACTCTGCCACATCCCGGCATGCCTCAGAACTGCCGTCACTCAAGCCCTTTAGCTGCCACCCATGCGCACGTGTGTGACAAAGGCTGTACCAGTTCAGCAGAGGCTAGAGCAGATGCGACCTCCGTCGGATCTGAGGAACGAAAAGCCGGTGGGACGTTATGGATGTAAAGTCCCGATTTCTTCAGAAGTTCCATCATTTGACCCAGCTCGCCTTCATTCGAAATCTTAGCCTGCAGGTCTCTGAATTCAACAATCCTTCCGTGTCAGAGAAGGAATTGTGTGGTGTTTTTGGCAGCATTGACAACTTCATCTATTTCTTGACTAGAACGGTTCTTTAGGCAAACCCTTCTGAGGTGGACAGAAAGGGTGGCCCGGGACATCTCACAGTAAGGACAAACATGTGGAATCCTCATTGGTTTTCTGAAATGATTAAATGAGAAATAGAAACAACAATTAAACCCACAACTTCAAAGCAAAAATGGCAAGGTAACAACAAAGTGAAGTAGGAGATTAAAATGCTTAAAGAGAACTCACCTGGACTCCACAGCAGAAGCAGCAGCAACAGAACTAGAAGAAGCCATTTTTTCCTTTTCAAAAGATGTTTGGTCTCTCGTGGACAGGAAGACAGTGTTAGGAGAGAATGTGCCAGAGGTCTCAAACTTAAAGACCACAAGGGGCGGGCCTAAGGTAATACCTGGCAAGAGTGGCATTAGCACCATCCCGAAACCAATATAGGGTGTTGTTTTGTCTTCCATCCATCCATTTTCCAACCCGCTGAATCCGAACACAGGGTCACGGGGGTCTGCTGGAGCCAATCCCAGCCAACACAGGGCACAAGGCAGGGAACCAATCCCAGGCAGGGTGCCAACCCACCGCAGGACACACACAAACACACCCACACACCAAACACACACTAGAGCCAATTTAGAATCACCAATCCACCTAACCTGCATGTCTTTGGACTGTGGGAGGAAACCGGAGCGCCCGGAGGAAACCCACGCAGACACGGGGAGAACATGCAAACTCCACGCAGGGAGGACCCGGGAAGCGAACCCGGATCTCCTAACTGCGAGGCAGCAGCGCTACCACTGCGCCACCGTGCCGCCCTTGTTTTGTCTTGGTAGAGTAATATATATTGCTCTCCTTTCCCCTATTGTATTATTAATATGTAGCCTTTGTCAGAATGCCTAATCTCACAGACTTACAACTGTTTATAAGGTATTATTGTATATAACTTATCCCCACCTTCCCTTCTATATCGATAACCTCTGGCAATTAGATGTAGTAAAAAGACAAGCAGAAGTTAAGTTACACATAAGATAATGTATTATTGATAATATTCAGAAATAATAACAAATGCAAAGTATATTTGAATATTGGCAACCATACAACCTGATTAAATGGTGATGTGTAGTTCAGGTGGCACACAGTCTTGTAGTTACTTAAATGTCTGTAGTTAGGGCATCATTGGAGCTCAGCTTTCAGCCACATGTCTGTTCACAATGGCTGCTGAGCTGTGCTCTTCATTGTGTTGTCTTCATCATCACAGGTTAGTAAGAGAGATACTTCTTCATCATATGTTGGTTAGTAAGAGAGAGAGAGTGTGAGGTTAAACAAGTAAATATATAGATTTTCTGTCCAACCCCTACAGCCAATAGGGTGTTGTTGTACTTAAAGGCTTCTGAACCAAGCCAATTCCAAACAGCCATACCTCAGACCAATGGGGGAACAGAACATCTTAACACCTGCCACCCCCAAGACCATATGTTAAAGTACACCTTAGCCCATTTGTGGGGGTAGAAATGACTTTAGCAGAGAAACAATCGGCAAACTGGTTTAAGACACACATCCCCCAAATCCTGTCATAAAATTCAAACAGACCCATTCCTAAGGGGGGGGGGGGGGGGGGGGGTTTGGGGTAAACACTAAGTTACATTGCTTTGTCTAAATTACAAATAAAGATATACAGTACAAAACATTTATCAATGTGTAATATGTAAAATCTCACATCACAACACTCCACCCCGATGAATGTTTTGTACAATGTCTTTATAAACAGTTTTAATTGTTTAACGAGTCTGTTGCATAACTTGCGCTTTGATTTGTAGTATTTGCTCTCCCATTGTTAAAAGTTGTCTGTGACCATTTGTCCAGTACATATCTTCTTTATTTCAAAGACAATCTGAAGAACTTGGATGCACTTCTGATGACTTGTATCTGCTCCAGCTTGCTTCAATTGTTTGTTTAGCTTTCTGCAGTCTTCATATGTCATCAGATCTGGTGGTTCAGAATGAGACAAGTCCACACCTTCCACTAAACTAGCCCACTGAAATTTAGTCTTTTGTGTGAATTCCTAAAACTGACCTTTGTTCTTTACTGGTTTTGTGTCTAACTGCTAATTAGACCCCTGTCCCAAACTATCTGTTTAACCCTTTAACCGCCAACTCCCTAAATATTCCCCACGCCAGGCAAAATCTGAACAATTTTCGTTTTTTTACTTTTTTACATTTTTTTTACATTTTTTACATTTATTCAAGCAGTATTGACCACTAAATGTTGTGCAAGTTCTAGAAATGGGCAAACACATAATAAAACACAAAATGTACCTTTTCTCAGGCTTCTGGATTTATTGTCAACTACAAAAACGGAACAGTCAAAAGTAATTCAAAAGTCAAAAGTAGTTCAGTCAATCATAGTTTCATTCCCAGTATTTGAGTTTGCTGTGTCACAGGCCAAAGCAGGGAACTGCACAAAGTCCTGGATTGCTGGGACACTTTGAGCAGAAGGTCTTGACGTCTCTACGCTGACCCTTCTTTGAACAGACATGACAGCGTTTTTCTGAAAGTCCAAAGTCCTTACATTCATCTGGCAACACTGCTGAAATACTACTCATAGGATCCTCTTTGCCAGTGTATACACGAAATCTATAAATGTAACCTGAATTCTCAGCTAAGCAAAACATCTTGATACCAAACCGTGCCCTTTTCAATGGTAGATACTGTCGAAACTGTAAGCGGCCCTTCCACGACAATAAACTTTCATCAACTGCAACTGACGGTCCTGGCATGTAGGGCAACTGAAATGCTTCAAATAAATGATCAATCAAAGGACGTAGCTTGAACAAGTGGTCGCGGTTTGGATCTTTCTTATCTGGCTCGTTTCTGTTGTCATTCAAATGAAAGAATTTCAGCAGCAAAGAGAATTGGTTACGTGTCATGACAGCTGCAAAAATAGGTGTTGCATACATAGGATCTGTAGACCAGTACATCTCAATATCTGGTTTTCTGATTATTCCCATCAACATCAAAATCCCAATGAATTTTTTCATTTCGTTTTCATCAGTGTCAAACCAAGCACAAACACGGGAATATGGAGGTAAATTGGGATTTTTCTCAATAAACTGTGCTGCATACAGATTTGTCTGATGAACAAAATGTCTGATCAAATCAGGTGACACAAACAGCTCATAAAACTGCTCAGCAGTGTAATTGTTTACATCAACAATAAAGCCACACGTTCCCTCAAACGAATGCAGAAAAGGTAGTTCACCACGGGCAGCAGCCCAGCTGAGATGCTGGGGATACACCCACTCAGCGCCGTCATCCGATGCGTCTTCATTCACAGTATCATGCAGCGCACGTTGCTGCTCATCACTGTCGCTAAAATCTTCTTCAGAACTGCTACAATCATGATCAGAACTATCCAAAATCGCCTGCAAAGCCTCACTTGAAGTCAGTTTACATTTCGCCATATTCACAGCTGTTACATGCGAATTACGTCACATGACCGGCCAAAACAACCACAGACTTGTCGAAATACAACGTAGTAATAATACCCACGCCAAACCGTCAGTTATACTACTTGCCAGGCATTCATATAACCACAGGCAAATGTGCCGGATAATTCCGGCAGTATGGCGTTAGCAATAAAACAACGGTGTCGGATATATCCGGCAGAGGGTGGTTAAGGGGTTAAGCATATGCAGCTGTACAATTAACATCAAAATTTGAAAGGTAACATGCCACAGGTGCCAGTACAACCACTTCTGCCCAAGTGAGAGCACATGTGCCACTGCATAAACTGTTCACAAACCAACATCTGTGGCCCCTATTCACACATTTAGGGTTGATTTAGTTGCCTCTTGTGCTTTCCTACCCATGGAGCAACTCTTGACTGCCATCAGCCTTTACCAGTATAGGCTGGCATCACCACCATGAGACATCACAGCTATGCAACTCTCATCATTCCCCCTGTAGGCCACCCCTAGAGTTTTTTGCTCACCATATGCGTACTCGTTGTGCTAAACACCTCGGTTCAGAATTGGTCCACTGGTCCTCTGCTTGTACCACAGCTGACAACCTCAGCAGGGCTTCCGCATTTTCCCAATTAGACTTTATCTATACATCGGAGCCCATATGACTTGCAAATGTACCAGCTGCACCTGCTTTCCTGAAATGTTCACCAATTTCCTTAGTATACATTTTCCTTAATAATAGTATTACATTAATTATCCCACTTAATTAATTAATACCCAGAATGTATACTGTATGAACCCAAAATTAATCCCCTTATTTTGGCTTTCCTAACTGGTTTGTTCAGTTTGCATTCCTTGGAATATAAATTTGCTGCTGTAATGAACAAACCTTTCCTTTTAAACTATAGCTATTCTGACTAGCCTTCTTATTGCATGACTCGTGGACTTGTTTACTCACTTAAACCCCAGTAAGTGTCTTTTTCTTGCTGTCTCTTCAGTTCTTGTTCTTGTCTTTGGTCTTTGCCTTTGGTCTTTTCCACTGTTTATCCATTCTGCTATGTAGACAGGTCTGCAAAATGGAAGGTGACAAAGCAGTTTCTGTCCATCTCATCTTTTTGGTTGTTAAAACCTGGTGCCAACACTCAAACTTTGCTTCCAGGCATTCATTGGAACAGCTTGGCCACACTGCCACTCCACTCCAATGTGCTAATGGTAACCCAATCTCCTGCATGGATTTTACTCTGCTAATTGCCTTCACTATTTGTTACCTGCACAAACCCAAAGTCCGTAAAACCTTAAAATAGAAGTTGCACTATTACAAAAGGTCAGGAAATTGAAACAGAAATAACTATTTTCCCTTTCCTGTCTTCCTGCACTACCCTTCTATTTTTTTCATTGCCTGTGTGTCCTTTTTTTATTTTATGGTAACTGCTACCTGAAAGTGTGGGCTAAAACCTCTCCAAAATCTGAGTACCAGATCCAGAATCTCTCCTAAAACTGACCTTTGTTCTTCACTCAAGACCATCTCACTTTTCTCCATTTTATTGCAAGGAAATTCATAGGCTGTCTTTTTAAACAACTGGCCAGTCAGGTTTCGAATTACTGAACCTAAGTGTGTGTGCTTTTTAATTACTGACCGGCCCCAGCACAGCTGTTAGGACCCTCACACCCCTGTGCATTCCCAGCTTGCTGGCTGAGCTTGGAAAATTTCCTGCTGCACCGTCCACTATCCTTTGTTCTTTGGCTGGTCTTGTTTCATTCAAACCAACTCCTAAACGGGTGCACTTTCTTTCCAACTCGGTCAGTCTTGCACTAGTACTTTCAGACCTTTCACACACAAACACTTGAATTTCTTTTATTTCCACTGTTCTTTGTTTTAATTCCTCACTTTCTTCACTCAGTTTCCTTATGCCATTATCCAGTACATGCCCTCTAGTCAACAACTGCCATTCACACTCACCAGCTTCTCTGCCTTCTATCTGATTTCTTTGTCCTAAATCAAATTTCAGTGCAGCACTGGTTTCCTTTCTTAACAGTGGTGAAATATCTATCGGTGTAGCATGTTCTTTAAACACTGGACTGACCTCAGAATCACCTCGAGATTGTGGTGCATTGGAGAATATTGGAAGTAAACATCCTTGCTGTTTTCCCTTCCTTTCCTGCATCTCATTTTCCTCACACTCACATTCCCACTCTTTATCTGAACACTTATCTGTCTCAGGTACGTCACCCACCCATGTTTTAGGGTTCCAGTAAGATCCCTTTACTATTGCCCTAACTTTCACCATGGGTGATTTTCTCTCCTTGTTTCCCCTGCTTTCTGTGCTTTTCACTTCAGCAGTGGGTGTTGTACATGGCAGCACTTCACAATTTTCACACCAACTGTTACGTCTTTCTAAACTTTCACACATTTCATTTTCACTTTCAGTCACTTTGCTATTTTCTTTCTTTCACACTGATCTTCCTTGTTACCAATAATACAAGATAGTAAACCTCTTATAACAGCAGTTGTCTTCTTTATACCTGATCTCTGTTTTCCTGATTTTAATCCTTCCAGCCCCCTTCCATTTTGTGGCATGCTCAGCTCAGCTTGTGCTTTCTCTACCTGCACTACAGGTTTGCATTTCCTAGCTTTAGCCTGCTTGCTTCTGCCACTCCACTGGAAGATGGCTGACTTTAATATAAATGTAGGCATTTCTGAGTCTACAATTATCTATACTAATTAATAAAAGGCAAAGCCCTCACTGACTGACTGACTGACTGACTCATCACTAATTCTCCAACTTCCCGTGTAGGTGGAAGGCTGAAATTTGGCAGGCTCATTCCTTACAGCTTACTTACAAAAGTTAGACAGGTTTCATTTTGAAATTCTACGTGTAATGGTCATAACTGGAACCTGTTTTTTGTCCATATACTCTAATGGAGGAGGCGGAGTCACGTATCGCGTCATCACACCTCCTACGTAATCATTTGAACTAAAAACAAGGAAGAGATTTACAGCACGAGTCAAACGCGGGAACGAAGGTAAATGACGTTAATTTTTGAGTGTCTTTTAATACTGTGTAAGCATACATATTAAAACATGTGCAATTAAACGTGTGCATTTACGGGGTGATTTCTCAGGCTTAAAAGCTCGCCTTTTATTAAAAAGGTAAATGCTAACTGTTTTCATTCTGAAGAGCACAAACCACGTTGGATTTTGTAATGATAGTTGATTAGTAAGGTCTATTAAGGGATACGTACAGAATGATTAGTAATGCCTGTGAATGCCGATGCAAGTAGGAGAATGGGCGTGAACTAAAGAACGATTAGTAACGTGTACAGTAAATGTCTCTAAAGTCTGTCTATTAAAAAGTTATTATATCTTCCAATCCTGTGTATTGATTAAACTACGAACCTAACAAGATCACTACATGGTGTCAGAAGTGGCGGATTGGAAGAGGAATGTGAAGAAAAGGTTCAGCTTTTGAACGAGTCGCGTGTCTGTTAGTAACCCGAAAACGTGATCAGAAAGCACTAAGACATTCTGGCAAAAGAGAAAAACAAATATGTTAGGATTACAGCCCCCACCAAATCTCCAGTTAAAGGGAAATGTAGCTGAAAATTGGAAAAGATTTAAACAGAGATTCGAGTTGTATCTTGCTGCGATTGAAGCAGATAGGAAAAGTGAAAAATTTAAAGCGTCTGTGCTTCTACATGTAATTGGTGAAGAGGCGCTAGAGGTGTATAACAATTTTCAGTTTGAAGAAGATGGAGACAATATGAAATTGAACAAAATAGTTGAAAAATTCGAAACGTATTGCAACCCAAAGCGCAATGTGACGTTTGAGCGGCACAAGTTTTTTTACATGTTTCCAGAAAAGCGGAGAAACAATAGACCAGTATGTGATGGAATTGCGTAATAGGAGCTGTTCTAAGAAGAAACCGTCAAGACATCAAAGGACCAATAACCTCTAATCAGAACAATAACACCAGCGAAACAAATATTAACGAGAAAACAAGTATAAATCAGGAAAGAACATCTCAACTGCAAACACAATTAACCAGAATATCAAAATGTCAAGTAAAACCACCAGAACGACTCATTGAGACATGTTGAGGATTAAAGGAACATTTTCAATTAAGAAATGCTGAATTCCTTTAACAGTTGTGCTTTTTATACATAGTTTGAATGCTGGATGTATGCCTGATATGTTCTGGATAGTTCAGTTGTTTGAAGTGATCAAGAATTAACGTGTGCATTTATGGAGTGATTTCTCAGGCTTAAAAGCTCGCTTTTTATTAAAAAGGTAAATGCTAACTGTTTTCATTCTGAAGGGCACAAACCACGTTAGATTTCAGCCGTTAAACGCGCAAAAATGTTGGTACACCAGATAAATAAGCGTAACATATTATCAGTTGTATTGTATGCTTATAATACATATAGAAATGTGTTAATCGTTAACTAATAGTATCGGATGGTGTTTTTCGACTCGCGCCTTGATTTAAACGATTCCATGTCTTCCTGGGTTTGCGTGGCTTATTGTCAATATCTTTACACCTCTTTTTAAGACTTATTGACTGAAACGGACTTTCATGAAAAAACTTAGGGCTTTGCTACAGGATACACCCTCCACAAGTTAAGGAAGTAAAAATAAAAGGTATATATTTCTGTTTTATTTAAACCTTTTAAGTTCGTATGCATAGCCCCATTTGGTTGTTTAAGTTTTTTTTTTTTTCTTCAGTAATATTTAATCTCCTTAAAGAAAAACAACATATGCATTTTACTTTTTTTGTATCTCTTTAGTAATATTTTAGTGTAAAAGGATAACGAGTATTTAAACCTTTTATGTTACTTTATAAAGTTATTTTACACAATGTTGAAAAATTAATAAGAAAGCTACATATTTTGGCAGCTGCTGCTTTAATTTTCAATGAAATGAAAAAAGCTCTCCAAGAGAAAACCTCAATGAAGAAGAAACAGTTTGCACTATCTAAAAATGAGAAACCCTCATTTATAAAGGTTTGCTGCAGATGACTTAACTGAAAATAAATGAATAGTTCCTATGTGTATGATACATATTTATCTATTTGACTTATGCCTTTATTCCAGCAACTTGCAACATCTGAGGTACAATTTGTTACATTACTTTGGTTTTTTGCAGCACAGGCAGGTGAAGTGACTTCCTCAGGGTCACACAGTGGTGTCAGTGCCAGGATTTGAACTGACAAGCTCCGGGTTTGCTGAAATATTACTGAAGAATGAAAAAAAACGAAAACGGGCAAATGGGGCTATACATACAAATGTCCATCCATCCATTATCCAACCCGCTATATCCTAAATACATGAGCCAATCCCTGCCAACACAGGGCACAAGGCAGGAAACAAACCCCGGGCAAGGTGCCAGCCCACCGCAGGGCGCACACACCCACACACACCCACACACCAGGGACAATTTAGAATCGCCAATGCACCTAACCTGCATGTCTTTGGACTGTGGGAGGAAACCAAAGATATGTGTATATGTAGATATGTATATATATGTATATATGTATATGTATATATATGTTTACATAACCTCTTTAACATACTACTTCTCCGCTGCGAAGCGCGGGTATTTTGCTAGTAATCTAATACAATTTGCCACCTTCATTATGGGTTGGCCTACTTTTGCCCCTGTAAGCAAATATACACATACATACACAAAAATCCTAAACGAATAATTGCCGTATGAATGGCGCATGCATGTCCCATCACTCCCTAGCACTTTAACCACTTAAGTGCCGTATGAATGACACATGCAATGTTCCACCACTCTCTAGCACTTTAATTTGGGACTCACTACCACCAGCACTAACAAACATGCGGGTGTCCTCGTGACACACATGAAGTCTCTACACTTTGTTGGTTATATTCCATTCAGCAAACAAACAATGTTTTACTTCCACCGCATTTGTACACTGGGTTCCCTAAAATTCACATTCATAAACACACATATACATCAACAGTATTTGCAAACAGGGTGCAAAACATGGTTACCCCAAAATCCTGCCGACTACGCCAATTGTTTTGTCTTGGTAGAGTAATATATATTGCTCTACTTTCCCCTATTGTATTATTAATATGTAGCCTTTGTCAGAATGCCTAATCTCACAGACTTACCACTGTTTATAAGGTATTATTGTATATAACTTATCCCCACCTTCCCTTCTATACCTATAATCTCAGGCAATTAGATGTAGTAAAAAGACAAGCAGGAGTTAAGTTACACATAAGATAATGTATTATTGATAATACAGTAATCCCTCCTCCATCGCGGGGGTTGCGTTCCAGAGCCACCCGCGAAGTAGGAAAATCCGCGAAGTAGAAACCATATGTTTATATGGTTATTTTTAGAATGTCATGCTTGGGTCACAGATTTGCGCAGAAACACAGGAGGTTGTAGAGAGACAGGAACGTTATTCAAACACTGCAAACAAACATTTGTCTCTTTTTCAAAAGTTTAAACTGTGCTCCATGACAAGACAGAGATGACAGTTCTGTCTCACAATTAAAAGAATGCAAACATATCTTCCTTTTCAAAGGAGTGCAAAGCAAGCAGTCAAAAAAAAAAATCAATAGGGCTTTTTGGCTTTTAAATATGCGAAGCACCGCCGGTACAAAGCTGTTGAAGGCGGCAGCTCACACCCCCTCTGTCAGGAGCAGAGAGAGAGTTAGAGAGAGATAAAAAATCAATACGTGCCCTTTGAGCTTTTAAGTATGCGAAGCTCCATGCAGCATGTCCTTTCAGGAAGCAGCTGCACACAGCCCCCCTGTTCACACCCCCCTAGTCAGCGCAAGAGAGAGAGAGAGAGAGAGAGGGAGAAAGTAAGCTGGATAGCTTCTCAGCCATCTGCCAAAAGCGTCCCTTGTATGAAATCAACTGGGCAAACCAACTGAGGAAGCATGTACCAGAAATTAAAAGACCTATTGTCCGCAGAAACCCGCGAAGCAGCGAAAAATCCGCGATATATATTTAAATATGCTTACATATAAAATCCGCGATGGAGTGAAGCCGCGAAAGGCGAAGCGCGATATAGCGAGGGATCACTGTATTCAGAAATAATAACAAAATGCAAAGTATATTTGAATATTGACAACCATACAACCTGATTAAATGGTGATATGTAGTTCAGGCAGCACACAGACTTGTGGTTACTTAACACTAGAATTACCAGAGTCTACGAAAAAACTCGTAGATCCGGACCACCTTAAAACCGTTCTCACCTCTCTTTTGTCTTCTAAATGTGCCGATTAAGACGAGCAGCGAGCAGCCGGCTATTCCATCCCCCACCGTCATAGAATGTTCACTTAGTTTTCCCAGTTCATGTCTTGTTTGATTATCTGGGAGTGACTGAACTGCTGGAGTTTTAGAATGGAAATAATAGATCGCTATTTGGAATACATGCATTTCATGTGTGTTCCGTTTCTACAGTAATCTGTGTAAACACATTGGTAAAACAGAAACTTTTTCATATTTTAGTAATAAATGTTACAAAATGTAGGCATAAACTATAGAATCTGTGAAGCCTGAAGTCCAAACATCAAATAAACATTTTCACAAAAGGTTCAAGGATGATACAAGAGCCTCCGTGGCTTAATGCTACGGTTTGCTGACTTGGGGCACAGCTGCCCTACAGAGACCTGAGTTCGATTCCCAGCTTTGGAGAAAGTGTTTTTTTTTTTCCTCAAACGGGCATTAAATTTATAAATTGGTATGTACTGTAAATCGTTAAGTTTAAAATGTCAATCGCGGTTATTTCTGTTGATTAATTCTTGCTTTTTTACTTAGAGTCAGAACAGGAACTTTTTCAGCTTATTCAGCTTCTGATCTGACTCAAACAGCGCCAGTATAACTTCACACCCGATCTGACGCTGTTCATTTTCAAATAATATTGCATTACTTCGACGATGTTTTCTGATTGGTACTATTCGCGTCATAAAATGATTTCTTCAAAACGTCACATATATTTGTCTCTTTCTTTTTTTAAAATGTGCGTTGTAGCACGCAGCAACTGGCCGCCTGCATGTTCTTGCGCACACTGAATAAGACAGCGCTATATGCAATCATCAGATTAAAATGTTAACAGTTATATAGCACGGAATGGAAATCAGCAGTTCTTAGCATTACACCACGCAAGCTGTCATATCAACCGCCTACTGTAACTTGCTTTCTTTTTGCTTCGGTTATAGTCTTGAATAAAATAAGCACTTGTTTTATTATACAAGCATCGGTACGACAATGCAGTCACAAGTACACTGCAGAGCTTTAGCGCGTTTTTATGTGAAAACAGCAGTGTCAGATAGGGAGTGTCTGATGATTGCATATAGCGCTGAAGTGACTGCTCTTTACTATGCTTTCCTCTGCATGTCCTGGAGTACAAAAGAAACAGCATACAGCAACATGTGGAGACTGGCAATATTGGGGGAAAAAAACATGCGGCCATATGTATTGTGATAAACTGCAGAGCTATAGCGCGTAGGGAAGGATCCTGAACGTGACTGAGACAATGAAAAGTGAATTTAAAAAAAAATAAACAAAGCTAACCTTTACAAATATCATAAATTACACCGGCTGTTACAGTCCGAAATCAAATGTATCTTTTTTTTTCTAAAATAGTGAAAATAAGAACACTTCTCAAGAGGGAGCTGTGCAAGATCAAACTCATGACCTTCTGATTCCCAGTCAGCGACTGATACTGTTGCGCCACGGAAACAGTGATAGCTAATGAGTGTCAATGTCACACACTAAGGCGGCTTTTTTTGGCGGTGGCTTTTTTTTGTACTTTTTGTGAAAGTGTTTCTTTGATATTTGGACTTCAGGCTTCATACATTATATAGTTTATGCCTACATTTTGTCATTTGCTACTAGAATATAAAAAACGTTTCTGTTTTAACAATGTGTTTACACAGATTACTGTAGAAATGCAACACATATGAAATGCGTGTGTTCCAAATAACAATCTATTATTTCTACTCTAAAACTCCACTTCACTCCCAGATAATCAATCAAGGCATGAGCTGGGAAAAGTTCATTTACGTTCTAAGTCGTTGGGGGGATGGAATAGCCAGCTGCTGGCAGCTTGTCTTTATCAGTACATTTAGATGACAAAAGACGCTGGCAGAGAGGTGAGAAATGTTTTAAGAAGCGATTTAAGGTGGGTCGGATCTACGAGTTTTTTCGTAGGCTCTGGTAATTCTAGTGTTAAATGTCTCTAGTTAAGGCATCATTGGTGCTCAGCTTTCATCCACATGTCTGTTCAAAATGGCTGCTGAGCTGTGCTCTTCATTGTGTTGTCTTCATCATCACAGGTTAGTAAGAGAGATACTTCTTCATCATATGTTGGTTAGTAAGAGAGAGAGTATGAGTTTAAACAAGTAAATATATAGATTTTCTGTCCAACCCCTACATCCAATAGGGTGTTGTTGTACTTAAAAGTCTTTTGAACCAAGCCAATTCCAAACAGCCATACCTCAGACCAATGTGGGAACAGAACATCTTAACACTTGCCACCCCCAAACCATATGTTACAGTACACCTTAGCCCATTTGTGGGGGTAGAAATGACTTTAGCAGAGAAACACTCGGCAAACTGGTATAAGACACACATCCCCCAAATCCTGTTGGAAAATTCAAACAGACCCATTCCCAAAGGGGGGGTGGGGGGGGAGGGGACACTAAATTACATTACTTTGCCAAAATTACAAATAAAGACATGCAAAATATTCATCAAGTTATATGTAAAATCTCACATCACAACAGGTATGAACATTTATCCCAGGATGAAAGGTGGCTGGCAGTAAGGACTGCAAATGTGCCTTCATTTTATTCTCTCTGTCCAACATGGAAGGAGAAGACATCAAAACTGACATTAAGGGGTGTGAACAGCCCCCGGGATTAACTCTGGCTGACCTGGGAGGCACTTCACAGAAATGAAAGTTAGAGGTTCAAAGGAGGCTTATCTGTATGCAGATGGGAGAAACAAAACCTTTTGGCAAAAGCACACTTCTTACTCTTGCATGAATTTTATACAAATATTTTACTTTACCACCACCTCTGTGGCACGTACGTACAGCAGCCGGAGTTCGATGTTAATCTTTTCATTCTAATCCCAAAGCAGGTTGAACGGCCAAATGTCTTTTTTTTTTTTTTTTTTAGATATCTTGAACATTCTTGTTTGTGTTTTTTTTCACCAGGTTTTTGATCAACTTTCCTTGGTTTCAAATTCCAGTCAGTGCTTTTCTTCCGTTTGCTAGACATGTATCTCTTTTCTCAAATTATGTTTCATATGAGGGGTGATCCAAAACTGACAAGAGTGGCTTCATGCCTCTTTGTCCAGCTGGAGTACAAACTCCTCAGGTTGATATATAGCACTTTCTTGATGCTTTTAATCAGTATGCACAGTTATAAGGTCATGCATGCCCGTGTCTGTTTTACCACAGCGTTTCCCTGAAGTGTGGGCAAGGGCAAAACGGACGTTCAGGACAATGTGGATTTTCCAGGCCCCATCTACCTTGCCCAGAACCTCAGGACAATGGATTGGTGTGTGAAGGCAAATAATGAAATACATGATCTGATTACCTTAACAATAATGCAATGACTGAATGACTGGCTAAGGGTCTGCTTGATGTCAACATACAACAACAAAACAGCAGCTGATCATGTATGTCATGCTTTCTATGTCACCTTCAAAGGTTGTGCTGCCTCAATTTGTGGTGAAAATGGACTTTCCTTTTGTTTTCATCATTATTTGGTTTCTTTGTCACCGTAATAAACTCAGCTTACACTTCCAGCCGTTGTTTTAAAATGAGGAGTCCTGTCCTTCCTGCCATCTTTCATGAAAATGTTACTATAGAAGAGATATGAGCACAGATAAAGTCTTATAACCTTGCATGCATTTTCATAAGAGTGGAGTGAAGTGGCACGTAACAGCTCAGGTTTATACGGGGCAACAGGGTGGTGACGCACACAGCAGTCCCTATTAAGGATATTTACATGTTTTTAAAGTAACCCATTTTCTTTTGCAGATGGGGTTTCATCACATGTGGTGGTATCGATGGATATTCCCAGCTTATCACTTATCTTAACTGCAGCACAGCTAATGCAGCTTCAACAGTACCGGCACAGTTTGTGAAAGCCACGCACAGTATGGTTCACCATCCAAAGTTAGATCTGATCACGGAGGAGAACACGTTAAGGTTGCCTTATTCATGAATCTGGTTCAAGGAATTGAGAGGTCAAGTCACATAAGTGGGGAGTCTGCCCACAGTCAACGCATTGAGCGACTGTGGAGAGATGTTCAACTACATGTACTTCATTATTTTTATGGATTGTTTTATAGTTTTGAGGATGAGGACATTCTAAACCCAGAAAACAACATCCATCGTTTTTCACTGCACTTGGCTGTTTTGCCTGAGATACAGAAAAGACTCGAGTTGTTTCGAAAAGGATGGAACAATCACAGGATAAGGACTGAGCAGAGCAAAACACCAACCTTGAAGGGATGCCGAGTCACATAATGACAGGCAAAACGGCAATCAACAACGTATTTAGAGAAGATCCATATAGACATGAACATATAGAAGCTCGGAGGGGACGTTTTGCTATAGCACTCGTGGAATGGAATTTAAAATCTATTGCTAGCTTCTGTATGAAAATCTGCATGTTCTCTGTGTGGCTAGGTATTATTATAACAGATAAATAAAGCGTGCTTACATGGAGTAGGGCTGCCAGTGAGGGATGCAGTTTTTGGCTGCTTCCCGGCTTGTCTCAGCAGTGTCTGGTTATCGTCCAATTAAGATGCCAAACATATGACAAGTTTTCTAATAAGCTTAATTAAAAATATAAGAAAAGATTAGAATTTCTGCTTTCCGTTGTAATCAACAAATTGTGTAAGAATGTTCTGTGACCTTTGGATGAAACTGAGCTTATTTTTTTTATTGCTCCTTTGAAGATCTCTATAATAAAATACAGCTCACCCCCCCCCCCCCCCCCCCCCCAGAGGTGTCTTTTGCAAGCTGACAGGTTCTGTAACAGACCTCTGCTTTTGTCTCGACTTCGTCCACAGTTTTCTGGCGCCCAGACGTGGGGCAGAGATGGGCAGGTGACTCCTCAAGCGGGATCGTCCAGAGGACCGGTAAGAGGACCGATTCCGGCCGGATCGGGAGGACCAGCTCCGGCAAAACTTTCGGCTGGCCTGCCTCGGGCGTATCGTGCGTGAGAAGTCCCTGGCCTCCTCTGACCGAATACGAGGGTCGAACCAACTGGGATTTCCCTAGCATGTCACGAACTTCTTGGTGAGTAGACCGAGGGAGTCCGATTGAGTGAATGAAGTAGCTCAGGGACTTGACCGGTTTATGGGAAGTTAAGAAAAATAAATACTGTATCACTAACGTAGTGGATGGTAAAACTGGAAAATAGAGAATAATAATTGGGTCCCTCGGGGGACAGTGTAAGATACTACAAGTACGTTAGTAAGTTACTCCCTGTGAAGTGGAATAGAAAGGGGTGAGTGGCACACTCCTATTAAATAGGGGAATAGGAGTAAGAAAAGAATAGTATATGAATTGAGTGTCTGGGAAAACCACTGAGTGGGTGGACGAGTTTTCTGTTCCTAACGTCTGGTCATAATCCTGCTTCTATGGGTTGCTCTGTGGTGGAGACATGCACAAGCAGTTTGACACATAGGAGGCGTCTGACGAAGGAATTGATGTTGAGCGCACCTTGTGTTCCGGACTCCACGCTGAATATTGTTGTATGATTCTGCTAAACAACGGACATGAAACCACTTGAGTACTAATCCGGGAGTGGGACAGGACTGGGAGCAGAACACCGCGGGGGCTGAATTGTTCTACTGTGGTCCAGTGCCATTCATTATGGGAAAGCAAAATAGTAAACCGGTCAAAGATACTCCCTTGGGAAATCAAAAGTCTCTGTTAGAAGGATTATTTTTGGAAAGTGTCTCAGACACGAGCTTTCAATCAGGTCCGAAAGGGGGTTCACCTAGAAAATTAATAGAAAAGAAAACCAGATTAGACTTTAAGGAAAGCATGTAAAAAATGGAATAGACGCAGTGGTGGCAGATGGCCGTTAGACGGGACTGTGGACATATCAGAAATACAAGAAATAAGGAAAGTATTATGTAGGAATGCACGAGGATGTTGTAACAAAGGTCCGTATCGAATGGGCATGTTTGATAGATGGGAATTGGTGATAAAAGATAGGACCTTGCAAGCGGCGCAGAAGCATAACAAGCTGCTGGCTGCTGAAGTCAAAACACGAAAAGAAAAGGAAGAATTATTGCTAGCGTTGCAGACAATGAAGGTAGAGACAGAGCCCAAGCCTGAAAGTAAAAGAAAGCAGACCGAAAAGAAAGACCCCCTATACCCCGTAATCTGTCCACCCCGTCCTTACCAAACTCCCCCGCCTCCACTTACTGCACCCCTGTTAACAGACGAACCATCTGGAGCAGGTTTTTACAATGAACAATATCATTATGACCCGTCCTCACACATTGACCCTGAGGAAGATAATTCAGATCATTCACAAGGTGCTACTGGGTTGCAATGGCAGAAACCAGAAGAGTCATCTGTCTCCCAGTGCACGAGAAGTCAGACACTCCGCTCTAAACCTATGGGCGGTTTTACTTCCCCCTTCGGCTCCCCTAAGCCTTCTGGCCCGACATTCTCTTGCCCCTTCATTGAAGTCTCCAACCCCCGACATGATCCCGCACAACCCCCAGGCAATAATAATCCCACTACTGTAATGATTCACCGAAATTGGGACATTCATGAATTAAAAGATGTGGTGTCTGAACTGCCCGACCCCAAAGCGGTCGGTGGACTGAAATTTGTGGAGCAGTTACAACAGCTGGATGACATGTATAAACCAAATGCTGCAGAGTGGACACAGGTGCTTCGCCGAAAGCTGGGCACCACATGGGCAATTGTAAATCACGGTGATCATAACGGTGCCCATTGGCATTGGAATTAAGCTCTTCCCCGAGGCCCCGGGAATGAAGGTCCTTTCCTTGGCCAGTGGGAGCCTTTGAAAGGAGCCCTGGCTGAAAAATATAAAAAAGGGCACAGACTGGTCACTAATTTCAGCCGCTAAGCAGAAAAAAGACGAGACAGTGGATGAATGGGCTCACCGGTTACAAGATCTAATGGCTAATCACTCTGGGCTAGACAATGCAAACGATAGAACTCGTGCTGCAGTGCCTCCTTTTGTCTCGGGACTGAGAAGTGACATTCAAAGCAAAGTCCGCACGTCCTGTATAAGCTGGGAGAGCGCTACGTTCGAGGAAGTCAGAGCATGCTGAGAGACAGACTAAATTAAAAGAGTCAGACACCCAGACCAAACTTTTTAGCTGCACAAATAAATTACTATACTGGAAGAACTGACCCGGCTAGGGGGAGAGGACACGGAAATTTCTTTGGAGGTCGAGGGCGAGGGCGCGGAAGAGGACGTGGGTTCCAATTATCAAACCCTAATAATCCTTTCGCTCAGATGCCTAACCCTTCGGAGCAGACGCCAGCGTCATATGCCTGTTATGGCTGTGGTGAACTTGGACATTTCAGACACAACTGCCCATACAAGCGCCCTCCGCCACCCCCTGTTCCTGAGCCCAATGACATTCCTTGGTCCTAGGAATTAGCAGGAAACCCCAGCCACTTTTTCCAGTTTCCTTTGCTTACTCGTCATGCTGATACTGATCCTTTATTGACTTTAATAGTAAACGGCAAAGAAACTGTCTTTCTTGTGGACACAGGAGCCACGCGCTCCACTTTGTCGCTGTTGGAGGTCCCTGCCTCGAAAGATACAGTACAGGTGCTTACTGCCTCGGGAAAGCCTCATACTTTGCTGGTCTCAAAACCTCTGCAAGTGCAGCTCAGCACTGACAGTTCATCATTGACTCATCGCTTCCTGTTAAATCATTTGTGCCCTGTGAACTTGCTGGGAAGGGATCTTATGACTAAATTGTCAGTCTCAATTTCTTTAACTGAACAAGGATTTTACTGCTCCATTCCTAAGCTCCTATGCCAAACTACACACCCCAAGCCCTCTTTTGCTGCATGGACCCTTGACATCTCCCCGCACACCCTCCTCTTGAAAGCCCTTTATTTTTTCCCCTCATGCCTATTTCCCCACTTACAAGTCCCGGACACCCTGCATTGTACTGCCCAATATTTCCCCGCTGAAGTAGACACTCCTTGGTTAGAATCTTTTCTTTCCTCCAGCACATGCCCTGAAACTTTGCACATTCCATGTATTTTTGTTTCATCTACTAAAGCTGCTGCTTCAGTTCACCTCACATGTTCACAAACTATTTTCTATCTAGGTGGTTCAGTGCCCCATATCTCTCTAGCTAAATCTAACACCGTTCGCTAGGTTGAAATTGGGGACTGGGTCGAAAAATGTCTAAATAGAACTGATTAGCTGTACGTTGCGCCAGGTATTTTTGACACCTCAGACCATCTAATTACTAAAGTATTAATTCAGATTGATCTGCCAATTGTTCGTTCCCAGTGTCACCCGTCTCTCTCTTTATGCTCATTGCAGACTGATAGCTTTCCGTGGCTCTCTTCGATTCCTGATACACTGTGGTCTCAAGGGAAAAATGATTTTGGCAGAATAGCAAATTGTGAACCTCTAGTAATCTTTCCAAAATCCTCCTTCCATTCTCACCGTGCACAATATCCACTCTCTCCCGAGGCTGAACTCAGAATTGCTGCTGTACATGAAGATCTCGTTGAAAGAGGGGCTATAATTCCTATTAAATATTCTCCTGTAAACTCTCCTATCTTGCCAGTAAAGAAAGCTGATGGCTCTTGGCACTTTGTCCAAGACCTCAGACAAGTCAATTCTGCTATCTTTCCTAGAGCACCGATCGTGCCTAATCCTTCCACTATTCTGTCTACAATCCCTCCATCTGCACATTATTTGTCAGTTATTGACTTAGCATATGCTTTCTTTTCTATTCCTGTACATCCTGATTCTCAGTTTTGGTTTGCTTTTACTTTTCAAAACCGCCGTTGGACATGGACCGTTATGCCACAAGGTTATACAGAGGCTCCTTGTGTATACGGCCAAGCGCTTATTCAAAACCTGGAAGGTTTCTGGCCTGACAGAGAAAGTGTATTGATACAGTACGTCGACGATTTATTACTCTGTAGCGAAACAGAGAAAGCATGCACACAAGATACAGAATTATTGCTAAAGTATCTTGCAGAAAATGGGCACAAGGTCTCCAAGGCCAAGCTGCAGTTAGTTCAAACCACTGTCAAATATTTGGGGCATGACATTACTTGTGGTACCAGAGCTCTGTCAAAAGACCGCATAACCACTATCCAAAACCTGCCCAGACCGGTCACAAAACAACAGGTCATGTCTGTATTGGGCATTTTAGGTTATTGTCGACAATGGATTTTAAATTTTTCTGAAAGAGCACAGCCTTTACAAAATCTAGCTAACACTGCTAAACTTCCTCTTTCTGGCCGCATACAGTGGAATGAGCAGGCTGAGAAGGCTCTATGTGATTTAAAAAGTGCACTACTCTCTGCGCCAGCGTAGGGCTCCCTGACTATTCTTGTCCATTCACTTTGTTCGTGGACGAAAAGGGGGGATATATGAATGCAGTACTAACACAGCTCCATGGAGAAAACCAAAGGCCAATAGCCTATTTTTCGAAAAAAATTGGATCCAGTGGCTAAGGGACTTCCAACTTGTCTCAGAGCAGTAGCAGCCACAACAGAAGCCGTGCTAGCCAGTACAGATATAGTGCTCATGAGCCCCCTAACAGTAAAGGTGCCTCACGCTGTACACTCCATTTTAGTTTAGGCCAAAACTTCACATCTCACTACTGCTAGGGCAATACACTATCAAAACTTACTCTGTACTCTGTCAAATGTTACCATTGAAAGGTGCTCCACTCTAAATCCAGCCACTCTTCTGCCAACTGAAAAAGAAAGGGAGCCACACAACTGTCATGATGAAATAACTAAGGTCATAAAACCCAGACCAGACCTGCAGGAAACTCCACTAGAAATAGGAGAAGTACTCTACGTAGATGGACGTTCCTTGCGATTGGATAATGGAACACCTTCAACCAGCTATGCAGTGGTCAAAGGTGACCACCTGCTGGAAGCAAACCGAATTTCGTCAAGTTTAAGCGTGCAGGCAGCTGAATTAATTGCTCTCGCCTGAGCCTGTCAGCTGTCAGATGGGAAAGCAGTAACCATTTATACAGATTCCAGGTATGCTTTTGGAGTCTGCCATGATCATGGAGCATTGTGGAAATGAAGGGGATTCAAAACCAGTACTGGTAAGCCCATCCCACATCAGAAATTAGTCGAATCCCTCTTCGAAGCTATAATAAAACCTTTAAGACTGGCAAAAGTTAAATGCCAGGCACACACTGGGAAACAAGATCCTGTCAGCAAAGGAAACGACCTGGCTGATCACTTTGCCAAACAGGCTGCCTACAATAACACACCAATCTTTTTATTTCAACAGAAAGATGACAAAGATCCTGATAATCAAATTATCTCTTTACAGAGTGCAGCCACGGACAGAGAAAAGAGAAAATGGTCCAAAGAAGGATCCCTCTCTGATGGGGTCTGGACTCACAAGCAAAATAACAAACCTTTCCTCCCAAAAGCTTCTTTCCCAGGTATGGCAAAAATCGCACATGGTCTGGACCACGCCGGAAAAGGATGCCATGATTCAAGATGTCGAGAGACATTGGGAAGCCGTAGGCTTCTCTACATATGCAGAGCAATTCTGCAGGCGATGTGCATTATGTCAAAAATTTAATGTAGGAAAGGGTACCCCGTTAAGTCCCGCCGTCACACCTAACCCAATGGGTCCATTCGAACATCTTCAAATGGACTTCATTGAACTAACACCATCTAAAGGGTACCGATACTGCTTGGTAATTGTCGATGTGTTCTCCCGATGGGTGGAAGCTTTCCCGTCCAAACATGCGGACGCCAAAACTGTGGCAAAAGCCTTGATAAAAGAAATCATTCCAAGATGGGGAATACCACAAAAATTGCAGACTGATAATGGTACCCATTTTGTGAATTCAATAATCAATGAACTAACCACCTGGCTCCAAATTAACGTGCATCACTATTGCAAGTACCACCCTCAAAGCGGAGGTATAGTAGAAAGGTGCAATGGCACCCTGAAATCTAAATTGGCTAAGATCTGTGAGCAGACGAATTTAACCTGGCCTGACGCTTTACCCCTGGCCTTAATGGGATTGAGAGGAAGGACACACAGGCAGTTGGGACTGTCACCGTTCGAAATTCTGACTAGACGACCCATGCCTGTCGGCATGGTCGTTGGCAATGTCAGTCTGCATACTGTGGACAATGATCTTCTTTCCAGTCTTACGGGTCTCCGAGCATCCCTGAAGGAGGTCCACGAGCAGGTTAACCAGGCTTGGCGAACTAGTCCTCCACCAACGGAGTCACAGATTCCTTTGGGAACCTGGATACTGGTCAGAGACACCCGAAGGAAGCACTGGCATCAATCTCAATGGAGGGGACCATTCCAAGTGCTGCTATCCACACCTCACACCGTTAAAGTCGAAGGACTTCCTGCCTGGATTCACGTGTCGCATTGCAAAAAATGGCATCCATAACTCTGCTAGTCCTAATCTTTTCTATCCATCTGAATTTAGGACAAGGACAAACAGGTGGTGACCATCTGACTCACCATTTGAAGCAAATACATGGGGACTTTCCCACGTTAATTTTCCAAATAGGGAAAACTGCCTCATTCCAGATTGACTTTTGTTCCATTGCTCCCTGTGGGTCCAGTGGACAAGACAAATGGAGATTGAATGGTTTATATCTACTTTTGGCTCTTGGGGCCAATGGTTCAAATCCATTTTTGTTTCCCTTTTAGTTCCTTTAACTGTTATTCTTTTGATTTGCTGTTGTCTTATTCCATTAATACATTATATTATCCACAAGTTTTTCACTGCCTCAATAACTAAGCTTATTTCCTCCACACAGAACGCATGCATCTTCTTCCCCAGGCCCAATTCTCTTTCCATTCTTCCCTCGATCAGGACAGTTTAGCTTAAACCTTTTTATTATTAAACTTTTAAATTTAAAAAGGGGGGAATGTGGAATGAAATTTAAAATCTATTGCTAGCTTCTGAATGAAAATCTGCATGTTCTCTGTGTGGCTAGGTATTTTTATAACAGATAAATAAGCGTGCTTACATAGAGTAGAGTAGGACTGCCAGTGTGGAATGCAGTTTTTGGCTACTTCCCGGCTTGTCTCAGCAGTGTCTGGTTATCGTCCAATTAAGATGCCAAACGTATGACAAGTTTTCTGATAAGCTTAATTAAAAATATAAGAAAAGATTAGAATTTCTGCTTACCGTTGTAATCAACAAATTGTGTAAGAATGTTCTGTGACCTTTGGATGAAACTGAGCTTATTTTTTTACTGTTTCTTTGAAGATCTCTATTATAAAAATACAACTCACCCCCCTTTTTGGGTCTTTATTTCAAGCTGACAGGCTCTGTAACAGACCTCTGCTTTCCAAGAAGAAAAAGAAATAAAAAGATTTCTGCTTATTTGAAAAGTGTTTGCCTGCTGTTGTCTCGACTTCGTCCACAGCCACCTGCAGTGCTCTTAACCCAGAAAGTAAGTGCACACCCAGCACCTCGTGGAGACTTTCATTTGAAAGACTTATCCAAAAATCAATGGAGGCAATGACACCTTTTGGAAGAGATGGAGACAGGAATATCTATCTACACTGCAAATGAGAAGAAAATGGCAAGGAGACAAGCCAAATATAAAAGAAGGTGATGTTGTCTTGCTTAAGGACAACCAGGTGAAGCGCAATGAGTGGCTTGTTGGAATTATTGCAAAAAACATTCTTAGCAGTGACAACAAGGTACGCAAGGTTGAGGTGAAAGTCGTCAAGCAGGGAGTGTCCAAGGTTTACCTTAGACTTAGTTCTGAAGTCATCCTTCTGTCTAGTTACTCTTAAAACAAAATATACGCAGTGGTATAATGATTGTTATCCCAGGTGGGGCGTATTCTGTTCACACTTTATTTTAAGGTTTGCCACCTAGTGATCATTTGAAGTATTGAAGTTGTCAAGTTGTTCAGTTCACCTTTCTTAAAAAATCCGTTTAATGAAGTTCTGAACGTTGTTCATGACACCAGTTCTTTCACGTTAAGCCTTGGTGAAGATTTGCCTGTAAGTCTCTCTTTTAAATTATTATTTTGTAAATGTTTGTTAAGATGTTTATCTGCTACAGTTAATTCATTATTTTAATGCATTTCTTTACTGAATGATTGTTTGGTGTGAACATTGTACTGAAAGCACCCTTTGTATTGTGTTTTCTAGTTTTACAATCAAGAATGAAAGATATATCAGTAAAAAGCCTCACTCTGAACAAGAAACGAGTTTACTGGAGTTATTGTTCACTATCTGTCTAGCTGTGCAGAGATACGCAATAGTGTGGGCAGAATAAAGACCCCACCAGACATTGGAACCTCATTTAAAATCAGGGCTCCTTTTGTGCTTTTGTGTTCTTTATCTGTTGATTCTCTCAATTGTTTCCTGCATTGGTCACTGATTCGTGAGCCTAAGATGCTGAGGTACGCAATAACTGTTCAGAGCTCAGGTGTCTCCACTAATTCCAGCTCAGCACCTCTTATGCTGTACAAGAGGGTGCAGACCTATAAATACCTGGGAGTGTAGCTGGATGATAAACTGGACTGGACTGCCAATACTGATGCTCTGTGTAAGAAAGGACAGTGATGACTATACTTCTTAGAAGGCTGGCGTCCTTCAGCATCTGCAATAAGATGCTGCAGATGTTCTATCAGACGGTTGTGGCGAGCGCCCTCTTCTACGCGGCGGTGTGCTGGGGAGGCAGTATAAAGAAGAGGGACGCCTCACGCCTGGACAAACTGGTGAGGAAGGCAGGCTCTATTGTAGGCACGGAGCTGGACAGTTTGACATATGCGACTTCAATTCCACCCGGGGGGGTAAACATTATACAAAGTTATTGTCTGTCTGTTTTACCTGCATTGTTATCACTCTTTAATTTAATATTGTTCTTTATCAGTATGCTGCTGCTGGAGTATGGGAATTTCCCCTTGGGATTAATAAAGTATCTATCTATCTATCTATCTATCTATCTATCTATCTATCTATCTATCTATCTATCTATCTATCTATCTATCTATCTATCTATCTATCTATCTATCTATCTATCTATCTATCTATCTATCTATCTATCTATCTATCTATCTAAGAAGCGAGTGGGGATGAGATCTAAAGTCCTTCAAGGTGAATCAGCACACCATATGGAAACACACTGATAAATCAATATCAGTATTTTCACTGTTTTAATGTGTTCTAACTGTACCATGGGACATTTCTGTTAAATGTGCCCTGCTAAGGTGGCCTCACATTTACTGTGGGGTTCTCAGTTCTGGTTTTTTCTCTGTGTGATGTAAGCAGCAGCATCTTTAACCACTGATACATGACGCGTCCCTCTGGGGTGACACCACAATATTTCAAAGTTGTTTATGTACGATGCAATAAGCCCACAAATCGATGTCCAGCATTAGTGGTATTTTTACACACCCAAAGGTTTCTTCTTTCATTATCAAAATATGTGATTTTCACACGTATCCCCCAAGTCATGCAGCACATCACAGTGGAGTTAGTCTGCTTTTATCAAATATCCCACCTATGTCGAGCCACACACAGTGAACGACTCATTAGCTTTGGAGAGCGTAGGTTCACAGCATTCTGATGACAGAATCATTATACTGTGATTGGTCATTTGTACCACATGTCATAGATGTGCGTAAATGGCAGCAAATACAATGCCTATGTAACCTCTCATCTTTACACAGCGTTACACACACAAAAAGCTTGATTCAGATTCTGAAGAACGTTTTGACTTTATGGAGAACAACATGTCTGATGAAGGACTCAAGGCTACGCTTGATTTGTAAGTACTGCTTAGCTTGATGTTGAATCATCACAGGGTGCAGTTTTACACTTCGAGTGTCATGGCTTCAATGGCCATACAGGGAGGCTGTTTGCTGCCTGTTCTCCCTGTTTGTTTTCAGAGCAGTGCTCTTTCAATGTCAACTTAGAGTACAACAGCGATGTTTCTTAGCATTCAGAAAAAAAAACAGTTTCAGTTTGTGACTTGTCACGGTATAAACCCAAAGCCACGCTCCCACCAGTGAAGAGATAGGCAATGCTATAAAGTATTATTTATCCCATTTCTAATCGAGTTCACTTCATCGTCAGCCCCCACACCAATGCCACCCCACCCGGGGAAACTAAAAATGAGCAAAATTGCAAAAGGGAAATAAAATCCCTGTACTGCTGATGCCAAGTATTTAAACTCATCCACCTTTGCCAACTCTACACCGCTCATCCTCCCTCTCATTTGCACACATGTATTCTGTCTTCTTCCTACTGACCTTCATTCCTCTCCTCTCTAGAGCAGATCTCCACCTGGATCTCCAGGGTCTCCTCAACCTGCTCCCTACTATCGCTACAGATCACAATGTCATCAGCAAACATCGCAGTCCACGGAGACTCCTGTTTAATCTCATCTGTCAACCTGTCCATCACCATTACAAATAAGAAAGGGCTCAGAGCCGATCCCTGATGTAATCCCACCTCTGTCCACTCCTAACGCAGACCTCACCATGGTCACACTTCCCTTGTACATATCCTGTACAACTCTTACGTACTTCTCTGCTACTCCCGACTTCCTCATACAATACCACAGCTCCTCTCAGTCACCCTGTCATATGCTTTCTCCAGGTCCACAAAGACGCAATGCAACTCCTTCTGGCCTTCTCTCTACTTCTCCATCAATTTCCTCAGAGCAAACATCACATCTGTGGTGCTCTTTCTTGGTATGAAACCATACTGCTGCTCACTAATTATCACCTCACTTCTTAACTGAGCTTCCACTACTCTTTCCCAGAACTTCATGCTGTGGCTCATCAATTTTATTCCCCTGTAGTTACTGCAGTCCTGCACATCCCCCTTATTCTTAAATATCGGCCCACCAGTCCACTTCTTCTTCTCCACTCCTCAGGCATCCTCTCACTTTCCAAGATTCCACTTAACAATCTGCTTAAAAACTCCACTGCCATCTCTCCTAAACACTTCCATGCTTCCATAGGTTTGTCAGACTTTAACAGGAGGACTGGGGGGGGGGGGTTGGACCCTCGCCATATTACATACTGTGAAGGACAGCCCGTGCTGCATCTGTTCCGGGGGAGCAGCCATGGTCACCTCAATACCTCCCCCGGGACGCTTGGTGGCAGCTCAACGGCCTTTCCATTTTTCATCCTCTTCATTGCTCTCCTTACTTCCTCCTTACTAATCCGTTCCACTTCTTGATTCACTATCTCCACATTATCCAACCTCTTCTTTCTCTCGTTCTCTTCATTCATCAGCCTCTCAAAGTACACTTTCCATCTGCTCAACACACTCTCCTCGCTTGTGAGTACATTTCCATCTTTATCACCCTAACCTGCTGCACATCTTTCCCAGCTCGGCCCCTCTCTGTAGCCCACCGGTCCCTTTCTCCCTCCTTAGTGTCCAACCTCTCATACCACTCATCATACACCTTTTCTTTAGCCTTCGCCACCTCTCTCTTCACCTTGCGCCTTATCTCCTTGTACTCTTGTCTACTTTCTTCATCTCTCTGACTATCCCACTTCTTCTTTGCCATCCTTTTCCTCTGTATACTCTCCTGTATTTCCTCATTCTACCGCCAGGTTTCCTTTTCCTCTTTCCTCTGTCCAGATGTCATGCCAAGCACCCTTCTTGCTGTCACCCTTACCACATCTGCTGTAGTTTCCCAGCTGTCTGGTAACTCTTCACGACCACCCAGTGTCTGTCTCACCTCCTCCACAAACTCAACCTTGCAGTCTTCCTTTTTCATCTTCCACCATTTAATCCTTGGCTCTGCCCTCACTCTTTTCCTCTTCTCCAATGTCATCCTACAGACCACCATCCTATGCTGCTTAACTACACTTTACCCTGCCACCACTTTGTAGTCTTCAGTCTCCTTCAGATTGACTCTTCTGCATAGGATGTAATCTACCTGTGTGGATCTTCCTCCACTCTTGTACGTCACCTTATGTTCCTCCCTCTTCTTAAAATACATATTCACCACAGCCATGTACATCCTTTTGGCAAAATCCACTATCCTCTGACCTTCTTCATTCCTCTCCTTGACACCATACCTACCCATCACCTCCTCATCTCCACTGTTCCCTTCAACAACATGCCCATTGAAATCTGCTCCAATCACCGTCCCTTGGGTGCACTGTCCATCACTTCATCCAACTCACTCCAGAAATCTTCATTTTCATCCATCGCATACCCAACTTGTGGTGCATATGCACTAACAACATTCATCATCACACCTCCAATTTCCAGCTTCATAATCCTCACTCTGTCTGACACTCTTTTCACTTTCAACCACTCTTTGACGTACTGTTCCTTCAGAATAACTCCTACTCCATTTCTCCTCCCATCCACACCATGATAGAACAATTTGAATCCCCCTCCGATCCACCTGGCCTTACTCCCCTTCCATTTTGGTCTCTTGTGGACGAAGGTTCGAGGCAAACAGCAGGCAGACACCAGATGTAGAGTAAAAAGCAATTTTGGCAGAGAGACCACTGCAGCCCCTGTCAGCTTGTGTCATTGACAGTTACCAGCAATAGCCCAATCTTGCGGGGGTGAGTTCCCTATTTATAACAGAGTCTTACATCTTACAGAGACAGATTTAGAATGAGATATTACAACATTTTTTGTTCAAAACAACTTAAGAAGAAGTGAAAAAGCCTGTTGCTGCTGATTTTACAATCCTAGATGTTTTTTTAAGATTAACAGCTTCCTGAGTACAGACTAAAAGGTCAGCAGTTTGACAGAAATGTGTCAAGTTTGTTCTTTTAGCTTTTGCACGTAAACACTTAATACTTTGATATGTAAGTCTTATTAGAAGCAATTAATCCATAGCTCATTAATACAAACTAGTAATATACTTATACTGTTAAAATGATTATACAGGTAATGGTTTTTCTCTTTCTCAATCTTCACGCACAATATATCAACCTTCCTTCTCTCCATCATATTTGCTAACTCTCTCCCCTTACCAGTAATACTGCCAACATTCAAAGTTCCTACCCTCACTTCCACTCTCTTTACCTTCCTCCTCTCCCCTTTCCTCCAGACACGTCTCCCCCCTCTTCTTCGGCCAACAGAACCCCAATTTCCACCGATAACCTGCTGGCTAACAGTACTGGTGACGGCCACTGTTAACCCGGGGCTCGACCGATCCGGTATGGAAATTTGTATTGTTGTCCACATGTTGGTCTGGCCAAATTTTACACCGGATGCCCTTCCTGACGTAACCCTCCCCATTTATCCGGGCTTGGGACCGGCATGGAGAAACACACTTGCGTGTGCATCCCTTGTGGCGGGTTTATCTTAAAGAATCAGCTTAAAGGATTAAAAAATGTCAGAAACCTTTGCAGGCATATCAGGAAACCAGATAAAGGTCAAGTGAACCACAGAAATGTACTGAAAGATGACTAAGAAGTCAGCAGATGTCTTGCAAACAACCCGAATGGACAGTTGTTATATGTACAGAAATTTCAAGGGTGGTGGCTCAACTCCAAGGTAGAAGAAGAAGCAGAATATAATATAACAGACTTTCCTTTTATAGAAGTCATTTGGGTGTAAACCAACAAACCAGCCTTATTAAAATGTGTGCATTGATTGACACTGTATGTAAATGGAATAGTTTATTAAATGAACTCAATTCTTTGTTTCTCTGATCATTCTGACCAGACTGTAACAAACTGCTTTTGAAGAATGCTCCGACTAAGGCATGGACTAATTAAAAGATACCATGAACAGCTTTTCTCCTGCCTGATTACTGATTTGTCCTGTTTGAGGATAAGTTGCTTTCTGTAATTTAAGATGTTGATTTGTACCACAAGAAAGCTTCATCAAAAGCCAAATCTCAGCATATCTCACTGATGTCTCAACCTGGAAGAAGAAGCAACACCTCCATCTCAACCTGGCAAAGGCGGGGCTCCTTGTTATACCAGCCAGTCTGTCTATTGAAAACCCCAGCATTTCCTCCATCATTTTATCATTTGCCGTTTTTCATGGACTTCACTGTGTGTGGTTTTTGTTGGTTGTTTGTTATTGTTGAATTTGTGTTAATTGTACATCGCCGTAGATGGAACTGGGGTGGGATCGTTGAAGTTTGTATAGTTAGATTTCGTTTATTATTGTTTAATAGTCTTCAATTTCTGTTTTATCACCGGTTGCTATTTTGTCTTTGTGAGGGAGTGTGTGTGCGTCGGGTCAAGGGTGGGTGCGTTCCTGGGATCCCCATCGAAAAAAATAAATAAACAACCGTCAAAAGCGGTGAGAATCTTAGCCTGGTTTTAGCCCGCTACAAAATTCTAACGAACATATTACTTATGTTTTAGTGCTAAAACCTAGTTGTAGATATAATATTTAAAGTGCTTTGTCTCAAGCATGTTATTCTTTTTTGTATTTGATTCTGTTTTATACTGCATTGAATACTTCTTCCCACCTTCACTGCCGAGCTTTCCCATGTATTGTAATATAGACATATATATAGCGCCCGACCCAGCACAGACTGAGGCAGAGGCACGTGTAAAACAAACCGTTTCTTTATTTTTCTTCAGCCGTGGGGCACGTCTTCCCCGTGTCCCACAGGCCCAACACAGTCCCACAAGCACTTAAATATTACCACTACACTCTACTCTTCTCTTCTCTTCTCCACCACCACTCCTCCTCAGGCTTAGTCCTCCTCCTCCCGACTCTGGCTCTCTTGAGTGATGGTGGCTGGCCCTTTTTATACCCCACCCAGAAGCGTTCCAGGTGGCCACCTGGTCCTAATTGCCCTTCCGGGTGGGGCTGAAGATATGACCAGCCAGGCTGCTGACTCCATGCAGCTCCCCCTGGCGGCCATCCGAGCCCCCAACCAGGCTGTGGAGGACTCCATCTCCCATGGAGCCATGCGCCGGGTTTGGGAATCATTGACTGTCAGGGAGGCTGCCACCAAGCGTCCCGGGGGAGGTATTGAGGTGACCATGGCTGCTCCCCCGGAACAGATGCAGCAGGGGCTGTCCTTCACAGTATGTAATATGGCGAGGGTCCAACCCCCCCAGTCCTCCTGTTAAAGTCTCCATTCGTCTGACTGTGTCATTGCTTCTCCTTTTCTGCTTTCCTGTTTCAGTCCTCAAGATTTCACTGAATATTTTGTGCTTTGATTTCCCTTTTGTAGAAATTGCTGTGTAATATTTAGAGTGGCCACAAGGGGCCGTAATTTACCTGTTGAACAGTCAGTGACCCCGTCTATCCATCTCTTCTCTTTCTATTCTGCTTTTCCATCTCAGATTTGTGGACAAGGCAGGGCCCAACCCTGGACGGGGTGTCAGTCCACTGCAAGGCCCACACACACTTGCAGCCATGTCAAGTGTCTGTCAGCTGACCAAGCATTCAGGTTTAGAGGATGTCAGAGCTGCTAGGGTACCAGTAGTGACGACTCAGGGGACAAAAAGGAGGAGGTGCGGTTTAATGTCTAACGTGACATCGGGTGACTCAGTCAAACACCAAACTCTGCTGTCAGAAAAAACAAAAAATAAAAAAGGCAAAGGAAAAAGGGGGGGTAAAGGATTTCAAGACATAAGGACACTGTTAAAAGTGAAATAGTGGTGAGCTTAACAGAACAAGGAAAAGGGAAAGTAACAGACATATTCAAATAAAAATTAGTACATGTTTTGAGCAAATATAAAATATATAACCTTCCAAAAAAATAAACCTATGGCCTTTGTAATTCCTAAACATTAAATAAAGTACAGCAAGTTTTGGAACAAACATCATGAAGAGAAGAGGAACTCAAAAGTTTTCTGTAATTGGAAATGGTTAAAGAAAAGTGCAGAAAGAAATGAAGAAACCATATGGAGAGGCAGGACAAGTGTGGGAAACGATTGCCTCAAAAGACCTACCGAACAACCAGAGAGATATGGCATGGGAAACCAATCAAAATGTATTTACAAGAAAATGTGTGAGAAGTGCCCAAGGAAAAGGTGCAATGAAATAGAAAGCGTTGAACATGTCACGTGGGGATGTTCTTATGTCCAAAAGGTATGGGAAAAGGCAAAAAAGGGACTGTAAAAAACATCAGACAAGATACCGTATTAGATGGCAAATCTGGGTGACCGAGAGAAAAGAAAGCTTTGGGTAAAGATACATTTTATAAAAAACACAACATTAAAAGAAGGAAACAGACTGGAGATTGGAGAGTATGAAAATAAGAAAAAGGAAATGCAGTCTGGAAGGTAAGCAATTGCTTTTTTATAAAATCTCACATTCTTTATTCCGTGTAATTATACAGGAGAGAAGGAAAAGAACCAAAACATAAATTCTGGTCAAATTTTAAATTCATATTTTAAATGTCAAAGATTAGAACAATAAAAAAATGAAAGCATGACCGACATCTGACTGACCAGCAAGTCCTCGTCTTCAGACATTCGCATTGAATTCTTTCAGAAGTGATGGACCACCAGAGCAACCAGTGGAGGGGCACAAGGACAAGACCCTCATCACATCCAGGATTCGTGTCAGCCCATTTTTAGATTGCTTCTCCTGAAAGGGCTACACTTCTGAATGGCCAGGGAAGAGCCAGGAATGGCTACTCCTGTCGGGTCTTTGTATCCCGATGGCTGCCTTAGAAAAGGCTACACAGTCTGACAGAAGCCAAGGGCTCCTGACAGTACAATATCGAAATGGACACAGTTTGTTTTATCAATAATCCTCGGTCATTGCTAAATGTCAGTAAACAACAGGACATCTTCAGGAAAGCAATTTTCATACTTTCATTTCAATCATGAATTATGTTTATTTGAGGAGAAACCAGGAGTAAATGTTAGAGATGACAACATACAACCTGAACGACTCAAATCACTGTCTATGGCTATGGCATTGGTTGTTGGCGTTTTTGTTATCTTCAACCAGGCGTGGTGATGCTTGGCAGTGAAGGGACCCTCTGCAGGTGCCAAAGTCTGACCAAGTGCTCTTCTCTTTGGCAGCCGTTTCTCTCCCTCTCTCCTCCTGGTCTTGGCAGTTATGATGTCTCTCTGGCAGTGTCTTCTTCAAATCCTTTTAATTTAGAGGGTCAATAAAACCCTGCCGTATGTAAGATGTTGTTGATTATCAAGTTACTTTTAAGATGAATCATGTTCGTTTTACAGTCCTAAGCCTCCATTTTACATATTCTTACACACACACACACACACACACTGATCACTTAATCATGCACATCATACTAAACAATAACACTCTTTAACAACTTCACTATTTTCCCAGAATCCAAGTGTGTCACTTTTGCAAACCCGCCCCTAATTTGATCTACTTCCAAATCTGGACAGTCTTGGGGAACTACCTCATGAATATTAATGAGCTAATGGGGTCATGTCTACCTGCCTGCCCTTTCAGTTACAGAACACGAGCTCTGAAACCACAACTTAAGAGTCATCATCTAAATAATTCTGAAATACAAATAAACTGGAAGAAAACACAAATTAAATGTGACAAGTCATAGTCAGCAGACTCTAAAAGCTCAATTTTCCAACAGCATTACAGAGCCACAGCAACGGTCAACTTGTAGGACATGTGGCTGTGAATCAGCTGTGACCCCTGCTGGTCAGACTGGCATTTGAAGGTCTGGACTGTCTCCGCCCCTCACTATGACACCAAAACACACACACCTGATTGGCTATTCAAACCCAATTACAAAGGAGACCATGAGGCCACTGACCAGGTGCACTCACCCTTCACTCTCATCCCAAAATTCACTGACAGAAGTGCTGCCCACCCTGCCATCCTATAAAATTCATTTTGGCCCCAAACTGCAAGCACAAAGAGGACTTGCACTTGCGGGGACATGAAGTGACTGTCGAGGGTGCTGGTCAGTGGTCTCATGGCATCAGATTACAGATTTTTACACTGGTGCCATGATAAAGGTAAAACGCTGGATAGAGTGGCTTAGTGAAGGTGGTGTTGAACCTGTGCAGGAGGGTCATTGTGAGTGAGACCCTATAAAATGACAGAGAGCCAGCAGGCCAGTCCAGATACACACCTATTCTGGGGCTGTAGGGGGAGTGGATTACAGTTTGCATCTTATCGTGACAGGCAAAGTACTGAGATCGAAAACACCACAAACACCAGGACATGTCATTGTATCCAAGCAGGTCCTTGTAATTCTCATAATCAATGTCCTCTATGTTATATGTGACTCCTATCTCCACACTCTCTCCAGTGCATTCCACCTCCCAGTAACAGCGAGTCCCAGTTAGAGCCTCATTGCACAGAATTTGTTCCAGCTTGGTGAAGTTGTCAGGATTAGATGGATATCCATTCTTTCTATTTTTATCACAAGTCACCTTCTTGTTCCCTTTAGACAGAAAGAGATGTTTGTGCCGTCTTCCAGTTCAGTGTGAGTGGACAGAAATCTGAAAGGAGACAAAAGAAAATGCGTGTTTGAGTGTGTAATGGAACTGGGGGCGGAGCACAACACCGACAATTAACAACAACCAATCAGCAGCTGCGCTGACGTGACTCAAATGTGTCTTTGAGAGTGTGATACGCAGCCCGGACACAGACAGACGGACGCCATATTATAGTCCACCACACGTTTATTATACATTATAAATAAAGTAAAGTGCACAAACCCAGTGCACAAAGCACCAATAACCCCTTCAAAGTCCTGGCCACAACACAATGCCTTTTACAGTCTCTGGTCCGCCTCCACTCCTCTCCAGCACGCTTCGTCTTCTTCCTCCTGACTCTCGCTCTTGACTGGAGGGAGGCGGCCCCTTTTATGTGCCCCGGATGGGCTCCAGGTGCATCCTCAGGACTTCCGTAGCCACACCCCTGTGTGGCGGAAGCTCCCAAGGAGAAGCCGGAAGTCCACCGGGTGCCCTCAAGTCTCTTCCCCCCAGCACTTCCCGGTGTGGCGGAAGTACTGAGGGACAATGTTCCCAAGGCATCGGGGCGCCCCCTGGCGGTGACCACGGGCCCCTACAGGGTTGAGCTTCTAAGCTCCGTACCCGTGGTCCCCAAAGCCACCAGGGAGGACGCCCCCTCGTGTCCTGGAGGAGGCACAAGCCCTCCTCCACTCCTCCTAGGCGTCCCGGCCGGGCATGGACACCCACCGGGCACCACAGTGCCCCATCGCCAGCGAAGACCCGTTGGTCCGAGCGACACACCCCGTTAGGGCGGCTCAACCCCGAAGAGGGTCCTACTCTCCATCCAGGGTCCAATCCAGCACCCTGGAACTCTCCTGTTCGGCACCCCCTCCGAGATCTCCTCGCCCCTCTGCTCAGCGCCGCTCGTGCCTTCGCAGCCTCCGCTGGTTGAGAGGCTGCCCCATCGCCAGCGAAGTGTCGTCCGGCCAGACGGTCCATCTGATGAGGGACAGCTTCCCACGAAGCAGGTCCTACTGTTTGTCCCGGGTCCCATCCTGCAACAGATAGAAACATAGGGGCAGAGACGCTGCCTGGACACCCTTCTCTGGTGTCCCTTTGCGCCACGCACTGGCAGCGCTCCCCCCTTTCACAAGGACCCCGGAACTTGCCTGATCGGAACCTTTTCCGTGGGTTGCGTGTCCCTCTGGCTGACGGGACTGCCTGCTTTTCTCTCCCTTCCACTGGCTCGGGGGAGTGGCCCTTAACTGGACGTGCGCACCCAGCAGCACATCCTTTCCTGTTGGAGGAATCAGCACTCAGCCCTCGATCCCTCCTTTCCCTCTTGGACGCCCTGACGGTTTGAGTCTGAGCATGACAAACGCTCAGCCCCATCCCCGTCTGCGTCCATGCAGAGCGACGGGAGACTGCCGCGGGCTCGGGGCGTCGGGCGCTAGGACCCAGGGCACTTGTCAGCCCCTGTCCGCCCTGTTCTCTCACTGTTACTCCCCTCACCACGCGCACAGCCTGCCCCGCGGCATCCACTGTCGGAGACCTACCGACATGGTCCCGATCACTAAAATCACAGTCCCCATCGGTAGGATCTCCCTTTTTATGTACGGGGGCGGTCTGGCTTACCGTTCCCGCAGTGTCCCTCCGGCTGAAGCCTCCAGCGCCGCGCCGATCCGTCCATTGTCGCAGCGACGTCAGGGTCGCGGCCGCCTTCATCTCCAGCTCCTGCAATCACCCTCGGAGGACGCGTAAAACCTGGAATAACGACGCCGCGGGCTGGAGGCATTCCTCCAACTCACACAGCGCCGCGAGCAAAGACAGATTGCCAGTCGGCGGTTGCCTTACCTTTTTTTCAGGCAAATCCGCCGGCTGCTCTCTGGGGGTCCTTCCAACCGGCCCTGTCGGGTCCTTTCTCAGCCCGGGATTGACATTCCTTGTGCCCGCCTCCATCCAATCAGCGGCGGACACGTCAGACACACCGCCCAATCCCGAGCCAGTCTCTGGGAGCGGCTTCCGGTCCGCGGCCATTTTGGCTCTGTTTCCTCGTCTCCTGATGCGGCGACGTGCCTTCCTGGTTTCCAGCAGCGGCTGCTGCTTATCGAGCTGCAGTGGCTCCTCTCTCGTGGCACTGCTTACTGCCACCTCGGCGCCGTCGACAGCCTGAGGCACGGCTTCCCGTTGCCACTGACGCAGTCCCAGGTAGTCCCTGCCTGCAGCGCAAAAGGTAAACTTGCCCCCACGGGGCCTATCGCCAATGGGCAGGGTACTCACCTCCTGGGACTCGCCTTCTTGTCTCGCCGTCCTCACCGCGCTGCCGAACCGGACGTCTTCGGTGACAGTGTGCCTGCTGGAGCACGCTGTATTCCGGCAACGTTCTTGTTTTTCTCCCCGCACCAGGAGAACATGGCCATTTAAGGGACCGGTAGCGAACCGTGAGGTGAATCGCTCACGCGGGGTTGTGCCTGCGTCGCTCCCGCGGCGCGTGTGGGGGTGCTGCTGCTGCGCCGGGCTGCTCACAGAATGTTTGTTAACTATAGGTCCGCACCTTGAACCAGGTGCAGCCTCCTGCCGACTACGCCACTGTGATACGCAGCCCGGACACAGACAGACGGACGCCATATTATAGTCCACCACACGTTTATTATACATTATAAATAAAGTAAAGTGCACAAACCCAGTGCACAAAGCACCAATCACCCCTTCAAAGTCCTGGCCACAACACAATGCCTTTTACAGTCTCTGGTCCGCCTCCACTCCTCTCCAGCACGCTTCGTCTTCTTCCTCCCGACTCTCGCTCTTGACTGGAGGGAGGCGGCCCCTTTTATGTGCCCCGGATGGGCTCCAGGTGCATCCTCAGGACTTCCGTAGCCACACCCCTGTGTGGCGGAAGCTCCCAAGGAGAAGCTGGAAGTCCACCGGGTGCCCTCAAGTCTCTTCCCCCCAGCACTTCCCGGTGTGGCGGAAGTACTGAGGGACAATGTTCCCAAGGCATCGGGGCGCCCCCTGGCGGTGACCACGGGCCCCTACAGGGTTGAGCTTCTAAGCTCCGTACCCGTGGTCCCCAAAGCCACCAGGGAGGAGGACGCCCCCTCGTGTCCTGGAGGAGGCACAAGCCCTCCTCCACTCCTCCTAGGCGTCCCGGCCGGGCATGGACACCCGCCGGGCACCACAAGAGTAAAGAGCTCATCTGATTGGACAGACTCTGTGGGAATTAAAAATAAAATTCTCAGATTACGAGTTTACCGTCGAGGTCAGAGTTCTAATGGACTGTCCACACTGACCACTGGCTTTATTAAATGACACTTTTTATTGTCACATGCCACCTTTTTAATTTAAAATCAGTCCACTGTCACACTTCATCACAAACTCATTTGTCCTTTCACCACAGTAAACCCGCTGATCCATTAAATTTGCAGTGGCCTGCTAAATGTTCAGGGGTCACATTGCAGGTCCCGGCTACATGGAATATCCATCCATCCATCCATCCATTTTCCAACCCGCTGAATCCAAACACAGGGTCACGGGGGTCTGCTGGAGCCAATCCCAGCACCCCCTACATGGAATATGAAAATAAAACATAAAAACTTCTGGGTCCCTAGGCGTCTGTTTCATGAGAGCTTAGTGTCCTCGGGTTTTGGGTTTCAATTAGTGAGATGTACTTGGGCTTTGCAAACACTTTCTGTGCTTTGTTACTATCGTTATCAAGTTGATTTTACTGCTTATCACTGGGCTTTAAATCTAGCGATTGACCCACATCTTTGCTTGCCTGCCACTGTACAGTGTTGTTCCCTTTCTTTGTCTTGCTAGTTGCTTCATGACTCACCGCTGGGCTCACCCTGCTGCTCCCTACTTAAGGAGACTTAGGGAGCTGTTGGGCAAACATCAGCCCTCCTCATGCGCAGCCCTCTTTGTGTGAAGGCCACAGTCGACCTGTGTCAGACCACCGGACAAGGAACTGGACACTCCTACTTGACCAAGGTACTGTCTTCTGCTTTCCTGTCAATGTCATCTTCAGCATGTGTCATCAATCCATTCCTGTTATTAACACAAAACACTTCTCTCTCCACTTCGGCAGGAATGGGAGAAACTCAGACGACTCTCGTCAGCCACGTCAAGCCACCACTGCAGATACTCTCTTCTCCTTTGGCTTGTAGAACTGCCAGTCTGCGGTCAACAAATCAGACTTCATTCCAGCTTTTGCCACATAGAAGCGTCTCTAACTGCCGCCTTTGACCAGAAAAAACAGTAACCCCGACAGTGCTCTCCTCTGCTTTCAGCTCCTCCCACTCTTGCTGCTAAACTGGTAGAGATGAGGGGACAGGTATTCTCACCTCTAAAAACTGGAGATTCACCCCCCTGCGTGGTCATGTACGCAGCTTCTCTACTTCTGAATTCCATGCTATTGCTGTCTCCTCTCCAATTCACATGACCGTTGTTGTTGTCTATCGCCCTCCATGGATGATAAATTAGAATGCAAATACTGATGCTCTGTGTAAGAAAGGACAGAGCCGGTTATACTTCCTTAGAAGGCTGGCGTCCTTCAACGTCTGCAATAAGATGCTGCAGATGTTCTATCAGACGGTTGTGGTGAGCGCCCTCTTCTACGCAGTGGTGTGCTGGGGAGGCAACATTAAGAAGAAAGACGCCGCACACCTGGACAAACTGGTGAGGATGGCAGGCTCTATTGTTGGCATGGAGCTGGACAGTTTAACATCTGTGGCAGAGCGACGGGTGCTCAGCAGGCTCCTATCAATTATGAAAAATCCACTGCATCCACTAAACGGTGTCATCTCCAGAAAGAGGAGCAGCTTCAGCGACAGACTGCTGTCACCGTCCTGCTCCAGTGACAGACTGAGAAAATCGTCCCTCCCCCAAACTATGCGATTTTTCAATTCCACCCGGGGGGGGGGGGGGGTAAACATTAACATTATATAAAGTTATTGTCTGTTTTTTACCTGCATTATTATCAATCTTTAATTTAATATTGTTTTTTGTATCACTAAGGTGCTGGAGTATGTGAATTTCACCTTGGGATTAATAAAGTATCTATCTATCTATCTATCTATCTATCTATCTATCTATCTATCTATCTATCTATCTATCTATCTATCTGTCTGTCTGTCTGTCTATCTATCTATCTATCTATGAACACCCCTATGTTTGAACATGGTGTTCGTTATGGACAATCCGTGACGGGCACAGAAGTCCAATAACAAAACACTGCTCGGGTTCAGATCGGGGGGGCCATTCCTCCCAATCACGCCCTTCCAGGTCTCACTGTCATTGCCCACGTGAGCATTGAAGTCTCCCAGCAGAACGAGGGAGTCCCCAGAAGGTATGCCCTCTAGCACACCCTCCAGGGACTCCAAAAAGGGTGGGTACTCTGAACTGCTGTTCACAAACAACAGTTAGGACCCGTCCCCCCACCCGAAGGCGAAGAGAGGCTACCCTCTCCTATACCGGGGTAAACCCCAATGTACAGGCTCCAAGTCGGGGGGCAATAAGTATGCCCACACCCACTCGGCGCCTCTCACCGGGGGCAACTCCAGAGTGGTACAGAGTCCAGCCCCTCTCAAGGCGATTGGTTCCAGAGTCCAAGCTGTGCGTCGAGGTTAGTCCGACTATATCTAGCCGGAACCTCTCAACCTCGTGCACTAGCTCAGGCTCCTTCTCCTTCAGAGAGGTCACATTCCACGTCCCAAGAGCCAGCTTCTGTAGCCGAGGATCGGACTGCCAAGGTCCCCGCCTTCGGCCACCACCCAACTCACACTGCACCTGACCTCCTTGGCCCCTCTCATAGGTGGTGAGCCCATGGGAAGGGGGACCCACGTTGCCTCTTCGAGCTGTGCCTGGCCGAGCCCCATGGGTGCAGGCCCGGCCACCAGGCGCTCGCCATCGAGCCCCACCTCCAGGCCTGGCTCCAGAGGGGGGCCCCGGTGACCCGCGTCCAGGCAAGGGAAAATGCTGTCCAAAGTTTTCTTTCATCATAGGAGGTTTGAACCACTCTTTGTCTCATCCTTCACCTAGGACCAGTTTGCCTTGGGTAACTCTACCAGGGGCATAAAGCCCCGGACAACAGAGCTCCTAGGACCTTATCGTGGTGGAGGGGTTTGCGTGTCCCAATCTTTAATTTAATATTGTTTTTTTTGTATCAGTATGCTGCTGCTGGAGTATGTGAATTTCCCATTGGGATTAATAAAAAAGTATCCATCCATCCATCCATCCATCCATCCATCCATCCATCCATCCATCCATCCATCCATCCATCCATCCAAGTTCACTCAAGATCTTCCTTGACGAGCTGGACAGACTACTCTCTTCCCTCCCAGATGATGGCAGCCCACTTCTGATTCTCGGGGACCTGAACATCCACCTGGACGGCCCTCCTACTGCTGACTTTCTCACTCTTCTTGACTCCTTCAACATCACTCAGCTCCACACTTCACTGACTCACAAGGCTGCCATTCTGCTTGACCTTGTCCTCTCACACAGCTGCACTCCCACAAATGCCACTCACTGTCACTCCTCTACACACGTCTGATCACTTCTTCATTCAGTTCGCTCCACTGTTCCCCTCTTCTCACTCTTCTCCTGCCCCCATTGAATCTTCCCACCAACACCTCTTCCTCCTCCTGACCTCTTCTCCTCCCTCGACACCAACACTGCCATAGACACCTTATGTTCCACTCTGTCCTCCTGTCTTGACAATGTTTGTCCTCTCTCGTCCAGGCTTGCACACAAATGACCCTCCTGTCCCTGGATTTCTGAAGCACTCCGCAGTCAAGGAAGTGGAGGAAGTCCAAAGCTCAGACAGACCTGGCTAATTATCGATCCCTTTTTCCATCCTTTTCTTCTGTCACCATCGATGCTAAGGTAAGGTTCAATCATTTGTAATAATGATTAACAGCACCACCGACACACCCTCTCTGTTCTCCGCTTTCATCCCCCCTTCTTAACCCTCCTTCACCTCCTCTTTCAACCTGCTTGTCTGCAGAGGACCTTTTTTCAGGATAGGGTGGCCGCCATCAGCAGTCAATACTCACTCTCGCTGCTACCCATTATGCCTCCTTCCAAGCATCACCCAACATTCTCCACATTCTCTCCACTTTCTGCCACAGACGTTTCTAACCTCCTCTCCAATCAGCCCACCACCTGTCCACTTGACCCTATCCCCTCATATTGCCTTCAGACCATCTCCCCGTCACCGTATTGACATCTCCCTCACCTCAGGCACATTTCCTACCATCTCCAAATACGTTCTGATAACACCACTCCTCAGACAACCAAACTCTCGATCCGTCCCGAATGAACAATTACAGGCCAGTCTCTCTTCTTTCCTTTCTTGAATGTGCTCTTTCTAACCAGGTCTTGTACAGAACGGATTGCTCGATCCCAACCAGCCTGACTTCAAGAGGAAACACTCAACTGAGACGGCTCTGCTGTCTGCAGTCGACCATCTATGATTTGCTAGAGCGAGCAGCATGTCATTGGTCCTGATCCTGCTAGATCTCACTTCAGCCTTTGACAAAGTCAACCACAGGATCCTTCCTGCCACCGTCTCGGACACTGGAATCACTAGGACTGCTCTCAAATGGCTTTTGAATCATACATCTTGAACGGATCCTACAATGTGTTCCGGCGAGGAGAGTTGTCAAAGGCACCCCAGACACGCACAAGTGTACCCCAAGGATGGGTGCCAGGTCCTCTGCTCTCCTCTCTGTACACCACCTCGCTGGGCGCCATCATTCAATCCCATGGGTTCTCTTATCAGTGCTATGCTGATGACACACAGCTGTACCATCATTCAATCCGGAGGGCAACACGGTATCAGCTAGAGTCTCTAGATGTCTTATTGATATCTCAGTATTAGTAAGGACCACCATCTACAGCTCAACCTGACAAAAACAGAGCTTCTTGTGATCCCGGCCAGCCAGCCTGTTCATCTCCCCTTGTCTGTACAGCTTGGTTCACTGCAGCTAACACCTGCCAAGTTAGTCCACAACCTTGGGGTGGTGATTGACGAGCAGTTCTTTATTTACTGACCACATTTCCACTGTTTCTCGTTCATGCAGGTTCACGCTGTACAACCTCCACAAGATCAGACTCTCTCAGACAGAGTATGCCGTACATCTTCTGGTGTTGTCACGTCTGGACTACTGCAGCTCACTTCTGCTAGGAGGACCTGCATGTGCTATCAAGCCGCTACAGATGGTCTAGAATGCAGTGCAACATTTTGAATTTCGCCAGCTGAGACGGGCACATGTCACTCCTCTCTTCACGTCGCCACTTTGGCTCCCTGTAGCAGCACACATGAAGTTCAAACCCCTGATGCTTGTCAAGGGGTCAGCACCTGAGTACATGGAGACACTGGTGAGGTGCTGTGCTCCTTTTCACCCACTCAGGTCTGCCGGGGAACAGCGTCTGGTGATGCCACCTCTGTGTGGTATCAAGCCTTAATCCAGACTCATGTTTCATGGTAGTTACTACTTAGTGGAACGGGCAGCCCACTTCCATCTGAACTGCTGACTCCCTCAATATATTTAAGAAAAAATTGTAAATCCATCCGTTCTGTGAATATCTGTCAAATTGACAGAAAATCCCTTTGCTCTGTGACTTTTTATATTGTTGGTTGATTTGTTGTTACATTAAGTTTATTTGCTTTATGGATTGTAATCTATGATTGTAGATTTGTTATCAGATCCTTTCACTTGTTGGCAATCAACTTTTGTTACCTGTCCTACTACACTTGCAGGAGAATCAGGCCCTAAGCCTAATGTTTACCTCTTTGTAAGTCACTTTGTCTGTCAGTCAGTCATTCTCCAACACGAAGGGGTGTGCTGGAGCCAGTCCCAGGCATGAACAAATCCTGGGCAAGGCACCAGCCCACCACAGGGCACACACACACACACACACACACACACACACACACACACACACACACACACTCACACACACTAGGGCCAATTTAGACTTTGGACTGAGGGAGGAAACTGGACCACCCAGAAGAAACCCACAAAGGCACAGGGGAGAACAAGCAAAGTCCACACAGGAAGCGAACCTGGGTCTCCTCACTGCGAGGCAGCAGCGTTATCACTGCGCCACTGTGCCGCCCAAAGTCGCTTTGGATAAAAGGAAATAAATGTAAATGTTAAAAAGAACTGCCTGAGAAACAAATGTTTGTAACGAATTGTCTTGTCTTGTGACTGACAGCTCAATGATGTATTAGCCAGCAAACCAGAAGACCACCGAGTGCTGTCTCACCTTCAAGCATTTATATTTGATATAATAAATACGTTTCATTTAAGTAACAGTCTGTGTATGTGAAAATCTGCTAGATGTAAAAGTTAATGCTAAACCAGAAATCATGTCTGTGTGCCATTGTAAGTACCTTGATGTCACATGAGCATGACTGTCACAAAGTAAAAACTCTCATTCAACCGGTTATGTTGGATATAATAAACACTCACCTTGATTTGTTTCTACAAGACGTAACATTTCTTATTTCATTGTACTTTTACACAGATCATTGTAGACGCAGACCTCACGTGAAATGGATGGACACTATTTCAAATAACAACATAGCATTACCTATATAATTCCTTACAAGTCATTGCTAGTTAAAATCTTCAATGCAGACTTGAGGTGAAAGTGACGATTCTGGCGTTGATACATAAAGAGGGCGAGGGTCAGGAAGGACATTATGCTGGCTGAAAGGGGGACAGCTGAGTGCTGCTAATTTAACACATTTACAAGACAAAGGCAGTTATCAGAGGGCCATTGGTGTGGTGATAAGGACATACGTGAGATTAGGGGGTTCAGGGAGAACAAAATTGTTTTTGGGATTCTAGTGTTCAGCACAATGCGGCCTGAACTACTGGATTAACCCAGTTTGAGCATGTTGTGTTAAAAATCACTTCAATGCAAACACACCACAGTCATGATGGTCTGCTGGCCTGAAGGAATCAGTCCATCAGTGAAGCTGCAGGTGGCGCTTTCCATATTTTAACATCAGTTATCTGTATGTATTACCTGTGTGTTAATACTGGGTGAAACTAAGTTTCATTGTGTTAAGCACATTCAGCTGTTTTTAATGTACACGTTGTGCTATATAAAGAAATTATTATTATTATTAAAATTCTAATTATAAGAGAATGAGCAAATAGAGACGTACAGAGAAATGAGACAACGGAAAACAGAAAAGACAAAAAGAAGGCAGTATGTGCCAAAAAATTGGAGAGGACAAGAAGAACACTGGAGGTTACTCTTGTGTGACAGGTGTATGTGGTGTAGTCGGCAGGATTTCATGTTTATACTTCCTGTGAGTTCACTTGGCACTTGAAGAGATTCACACCCAACAGACTGCTTTGGTGCTGCTCTGTCCTGATCCCCTCTATCCCATAATGCTCCAGTCACAGGACCCCATCGCACTCATCCCATCAGTCACACCACACTCACACGGCTCTTTCTGCTGGCTACACTTTCATATCATAAGCCTGTCCTGGGATATTAAAGGAGAAATCATTTCTATTGTGATGATCCAAGTAATCAAAGCACAAACTCACATTGTAAAAACTCCGCTCTGCTCCGAGGTTCAGGAGGCTATAGGGCGAAAATTTGAGCGTCATGACCTGAAAATTAAAAGAAAAGAATCGAAAACTGTGAAAATGGCATTGTGTCACGTTAGTTCAATTCTTAACCACATATTACAAACAAATGCATCCACCCATCCATCCATTATCTAACCCGCTATACAGGGTTAGGCTACCCCCTAACTACAGGGTCACAGGGGTCTGCTGGAGCCAATCTCAGCCCACACAGGGAGCAAGGCAGGAAACAAACCCCAGGCAGGGCACCAGCCCACCTGGCACACACGCACCAAGCACATACTAGGGACAATTTAGAATCGCCAATGCACCTAACCTGCATGTCTTTGGACCATGGGCGTAAATCGGCGCACCCAGAGGAAACCCACACAGACACGGGGAGAACATGCAAACTCCATGCAGGGAGGACCCGGGAAGCAAACCACAAACAAATGCATTGTAGTTAAAATAAAACAAAAAATGACAAGCAGCTGAAGCACAAAGCATAATGGATTAACAACAATGCGGGTTAACAACAATGCACAAACAGCTGCTTTCTTTACTGAATTATATCATAAACAAACTGTTTTTTGTAACTGTAATTAATAAATAAGATTGTTCTGAAAGATGTATGAATGCAATCAAGTGTGATCAGCCTACAGAAAAAATAGCTGATTTGACATTTCAAAGGGAAAGGAAATGTTTAAAGCACCTGTTAGCTATTAGAGTGTGATATCACTCAGCTCGTCGCTGTAAAAGGTGCTATAAATAATAAAACATCTATAAGAGCAAAGGCTGATAGACACATGTCACAGAGCAGGCCTTCTTAATGCGTCTCATCACTCACTTCCCTCTTATCATCTGTCTGGTCCTTCTAATGGACGTTCACAATGGCCACAAAAATGAACAGACGCTGTACCTGACGTCAAAGTCATGACTTCCCACTGGCTGATCTTTTCCAGACTCTTCTTCAGACAGGACAACTCTTCTCTCAGGTCCGCAGAAGAGAAGTTCAAAGCGACAGTGATGCCGAGTGAGTCTCCATCAGCAGGAAGGACACGGCGAGACGAGAAACTCTGCATCAGGAGAGAAGAGGGGACATGGAGAAACAGAAGGAATGATTGTTAGGAGAAGCTCATCTGGTGGTGGACAGTCACCCTGGTTAAATGGGCGATGATGTGTCGTTAATTTATGGCAGCGTACTTCAGTGTAGTTTCACATAAGTTATTATCGACAATCTATTGCTGCCTGAGAGGAGAGTCATCAGACAGTAAATGAGGGGACTGAGGGTGCAGCGGGCAGACGAGTGCAGAATTCACTTACCACACAAGACATTATGGTGTAAGGAGCGCAAGAAGAATTAGGGTCCATTAGCACTTCCAGTGTTTGTTTAGCGTTATCCAGGCCTTTCAATGGCTTTTTGCACACATCGGTCAAACATTTTTAGAGTTTTTTTTGGGTGCTTTCAAGTGTTTTTCAAATGTTTTTCAGGCGTTTCTCCAGGGCTTTCAAAGAAGCGTTTTGAATATATGATTGACATTATTTCCATTTTGTAGATTGTATTTCAAGAATGTCTTCAATGACTTTAGTGCTTTTAGTCCTGATGATCACAGTAGTGCAGAGCAGGTGTCGTCAGTGTTGTGGTTGCACACATTGAGTTCATCCTGTGCTACTGCAACAGGTGTCAAGAAGACAATTCTGGACTCTCTGTGAAGCATGCAGTGTCCTGAAAAATTACACGATTACACATGGGTGTCAATAAAGCACAAAGTACGTGATATGTGGAAAAAAAAGAAACCAAAGACAACTAAAACCTGCTGCTGTCATTCAACATCATCCACTTGTCTACTAACTGCTTGTGAGGAAGCACAGTGGTAATCGCCTCAGAAGAACTGTTCAGACGTTACACTCGAATATATTGAATTAAGCTGAGGCATACATTTAAGATGCCCAGTTTAGCATCACTGCGGCACTGGGTATAAGGCAAGAAGCAAATATGATGGACGGTGTAGCAGTCATTGTCAGGGCTGATACTTGGGCACTGCTTCATGTAGGACTTCTCTAAACCACTCGCTGCTGGAGCACTTAGGTGTGAATAGGTGTCATTCAACACAGTTGGGACTGCAGGGACATTACTGGAGTAGCTGCTTTTAATTGATGTGAGATGAAGTTAATTAAATTGAATGTAATGAATTATAAAAGTACAAAGAAATCTGCTCAATTTAATTTGGTAACAGTAGTTGTGCAGCTAGAAAGTGTCACTGATGACAGAGACTTGGGCTTCCTTTCAGACTGATCGCCATCTTCAACCAGACAAAGGTGAGAAGGCTGCTGAGGAGGTGGGTAATATCGTGTCCGTGATGTATGTACCACACGCACTCCATGGGTAACAGAATGTGGACACCCACACATCACACCCATGTGTGTTTGCTGAAGATCTCACTCCAAACCCATGGGCATTAACATGAAGCTGACAGGCCATCTTTGCTCTCTTAGCATCCCCCCTTTTTACCCCTGGATTTGAGGACATGGCTGCCACAATTTGCTTCGACTCATTCACGACAGCATCAGAGAGGACCACCCTGATGGTGGGTGACAATGCCAGGCTCACCGTCACCATTCCGGTCAATCCCAAAAGTGCTCAATAGAGCCGAGGTCAGCGCCTTGTGCAGGCCAGTCAAGTTCTTCTTTCTCTATTGACCTGTCCCCGACTGTCACCTGCTGGCATTCTCCTGGCATCCGCCAACAACAGATTCACCAAGCAGACGGCCAGATCTTGAAGCATAATTCATCACTCCAGAGAATGTGTTTCCACTGCTCCACACTCTAATGGCTTTACACCACACCAGCAGGTTCTTGGTATTGCTCATGGTTTAATGAAGCTCCAGAGAAACAGTCTCCATGCTGATGTTGATCACATAGGCAGTTTGTAATCCAGTAGTGAGTGCTGCAGCAAAAGACAGATTATTTTTATGTGCCTCAGCATTTGGTCTTCACAGACCTTGTGTGTTCTGCCACATTGCTTAAGAAATTTAACAAACCAACTTGTTGTAAATGTGCCAACCTATGGAGGTGCCATGCTGAAAGTCACAAGCTCTTTAGTACAAGTACACCCCGTTCTACAGTGACTGTTAGTCTGTGGAGATTCCAGGGCTGTGTGGACCTCTTAGCAATGGGGTGGCTGAAGTAGCTGAACTCACTCGTTAGAAGGGCAGTCCACCTACCTCACACCATCAGGAGCTGTGAGTCCAAATCTAGAATATTGTGAGCAGGTTTGGACTCCACATTCAATAAATGACATGACAGCAGAAGATAAAGTCGAGAGAAGAGTGACGAGACTGGACCGTGGGGTCTGAGCTGTGAGGAAATGCAGGAGGACTTGAATATCATCAGTTTAAGGACAGAGACGTGACGATGTGACCTGACAGAAGTGGTTAAAGATATGAAGGGAGTTGGTGTCATCTTTTATTAGATGTTCTATCTTGAAGAGAGTTGGTTAGGTGTAAATTGCATTCAAATTTAGTTCTCCACACAGAAACATTCGAACAAATTATCCTGCAGATGATGCAGATGGAAACAGTAACTCACACACATTTTTGTAAGTAGGCCTATCAGAAATATTAGGTGAACATGAAAAGATGGATCTGTGTTGGGCTGAATGGTCTGCTCTTGTCATGTTGTACAAACTCCACAGATATTTTGAATTTCTCTCTAAATGTTCTCAGGCCCCAAACACCCCAGTCTGATCAGATACCCAATGAAATGTCTCCTCACCTGCAGGATGCAGTTGTGCTCCTTGGTCTCTGAAAGCTCCCTCAGATCAGCATCTCTCTTCTTCTGCTCCTTCATCTCTTTCTCCAGTCGCTCCATGACTCTTTCAGCCTTCACTTCTCTTGTCACTTGTTCTCTGATCCTCTCAGTCAATTTCCTTTGGGTTTCATCAATACAGCAAATCAGATCAGTGAAGCTCTTCTCATGTTCACCAACTTCATTTTGAACAGAGATCTGATTGGATACAATTTATTTTTCTGTAACCCAAAATCACACAAGAAGTGCCGCAATGGGCTTTAACAGGCCCTGCCTCTTGACAGCCACCCCAGCCTTGACTCTCTAAGAAGACAAGGAAACACTCCCAAAAAATGGAAGAAATCTTGGGAGAGGCAGTTCAGAGAGAGACCCCTTTCCAGGTAGGTTGGGTGTGCAGTGGGTGTCAAGAAGAAGGGGGTCAATACAATACAATAAACAGAACAGAACAAATCCTCGATACAGTATAAAAATAAAAATTTACAAGTACGGACTAGAATTTAACATTAGATCATATCACATAATATGAATTGGAATTTGTTTAGAGTCCTGGAGACCTCAGCCATCAAGCTGCCTCCCCCATTTGGCCATTCCATAGCTGAAACAGCACTGGGCCAGGCAATCCGATGAAAGGACCCCTCTCTCCCACAATTCCTGCGATCCTCCATCCGAGAAGACTTTATCTTAGGCAGGCAAAACAACTTGGCAGTAGGGCAGAAGCACCAAGTGCCACATTTGAGTACCGAGAAGAGAAACAGAATAGGTGAGGGTTAGAATTCTAACTATCATATTACTTATGTTTTAGTGCTAATGACTAACAACAGAGATGAAGTCTGTACAGTTAATCAGCCGCTCTAGTCAGGATATGCAAAACTGAAGCAGTGAGTCTTCAGCCAGGATTTAAAAGCTGAGACCGAAGGGGCATCTCTTAAAGTAGCAGGCAGGCCAGTCCACAGTTTAGGGGGTCCTGTAACTAAAAGTTTGACCTCCCACTGTTATTTTATTATTCTTGGAATTATAATGAGACCCGCATCTTGAGATCTTAATGTGCGCTCTGGTTTGTATGTCATGATAAATTCAGACAATTATCCGTACCTTGGCCATTTAATGCTTTATGTGTTAAAAGGAGGATTTTGAAATTTGCCCTAAACTTAACCGGGAGCCAAGGTAAGGATTTAAGAACTGGAGTTATGTGTTCATATCTTCTTGTTCTTGTAATAATTCTTGCAGCAGCATTTTCGATTAACTGGATGCTGTATAAAGAACAATTTGAACATCCATTTAGAAATGAACGCACAAATGAATTTCTCAGAATCCTGTATTTTGAAAGTGCCTTAATTTCCCAAGACGGAAGAAACATGATTTGGACAACTTTGTAATGTGCATTTTAAATCACACGCTACAGCCAAAGATAACTCCTAGATTGCGGGCTGATTCAGTAAAATCAATGGTGATTCCAACTGAGTTAAATGATGACAAAATATTGTTTCGATCAGCGCCATTACCTCCAATAATTAACATCTCTGTTTTATCGATGTTTAAAGACAAGTAGTTCTCATCCATCCACTCCTTTAACTCGTAACACAACTAATTAAAGACAACATCAGAGAAACTTCATTTGATCTAAATGAAAGGTATAACTGGGTGTCATCTGCATCTGTTTCCTAATGAGAGATCCCAGTGGAAGCATGTAAAGTGAAAACAGTAAAGGTCCCAGTGCTGAGCCCTGCGGGACACCATATCTCACTTCTGTGTATAATGATGGAGTCCTGTCAGCACATTTCTGTACATATTGGAATCGATTTGATAAATAAGAACGAAACCAAGCAAGTACAGTGCCTCTAAGCCCAACATCATTTTCTAGAATGTGCATTAAAATAGAATGGTCAGTGGTGTCAAATGCTGTGCTTAAGTCTAACAACATAATTACAGTGGAGTTTCCTTCATCAGAGGATATCAGAATGTCATTTACAACCTGCGTTAGTGCCATTTCTGTACTGTGACCAGTGCGGAAACCAGACTGGAATTTCTCAAATAAAGTGTAATGCAAAAGGTGTGACTGAAGCTGATTGGCGACTATTTTTTGTAGTATTTTAAAGAGAAAGGGTACATTTGAAGTAGGTCTATAATTATTAAGTATGTGTCAGTCTTGGTCTGACTTTTTAAGTAATGGTTTAATGACTGACACTTTTAGTGCATCAGGTACTGTGCCATGCAATAATGAACTATTGATAATGGTTATAATAGGCGCTGCAAAAACATTCATTGAACTTTTAACTAGTTTTGTTGGATCTAGGGAACAACTAGTGGGCTTCATTTTAGAAATTAAAGTTGTTAAGACCTCCTGCTCAGTTACAGGATTAACATTTCTAAAGTGCTGAATGCAATGTGAGACAGGGTCTGATAAGCAAGTATGTGGTTTGCACTGTGATGCTGAGATCTGAGATCTTATATTTTTAATTTTCTCATTGATGAAGTTCATAAGGTCTGTAGTGCTAATATCTGTTAGTATTTTGCACAGAAGATCTGAATTCCCATTTGTTAATTTAGCCACTCTTTTAAATAGTACCCCGAGGATTTTTACTATTGCTATCTATTATTGTAGAATAGTATTTTGAGCAAGCTTTAAAGAGAGCTTTTTTATATTTTTTAACACTCTCTGTCCATACAATTTGAAAGACATGTAGCTTTGTTGTTCTCCATTTGCGCTCCAGTTTTCGACACTCTAATTTAACAGCTCGAGTTTTCTCATTAAACCCGTGACAGTTTCTATGTTGTTTGATCACTTTTGGTTTAAGGGGACCCACTGCATCCAGAGCATCTCTCAAGGTGACATTATAATGTGATGTTAGCTGATCTAAATTGTTTTCCACAATTACACTCAACTTACTCAAAGTATCTATAAATTTTGAAGCAGAATTACATAGATAGATAGATAGATAGATAGATAGATAGATAGATAGATAGATAGATAGATAGATAGATAGATAGATAGATAGATAGATAGATAGATAGATAGATAGATAGATAGATAGATATAGTGGTGTGAAAAACTATTTGCCCCCTTCCTGATTTCTTATTCTTTTGCATGTTTGTCACACAAAATGTTTCTGATCATCAAACACATTTAACCATTAGTCAAATATAACACAAGTAAACACAAAATGCAGTTTGTAAATGGTGGTTTTTATTATTTAGGGAGAAAAAAAAATCCAAACCTACATGGCCCTGTGTGAAAAAGTAACTGCCCCCTGAACCTAATAACTGGTTGGGCCACCCTTAGCAGCAATAACTGCAATCAAGCGTTTGCGATAACTTGCAATGAGTCTTTTACAGCGCTCTGGAGGAATTTTGGCCCACTCATCTTTGCAAAATTGTTGTAATTCAGCTTTATTTGAGGGTTTTCTAGCATGAACCGCCTTTTTAAGGTCATGCCATAGCATCTCAATTGGATTCAGGTCAGGACTTTGACTAGGCCACTCCAAAGTCTTCATTTTGTTTTTCTTCAGCCATTCAGAGGTGGATTTGCTGGTGTGTTTTGGGTCATTGTCCTGTTGCAGCACCCAAGATCGCTTCAGCTTGAGTTGACGAACAGATGGCCGGACATTCTCCTTCAGGATTTTTTGGTAGACAGTAGAATTCATGGTTCCATCTATCACAGCAAGCCTTCCAGGTCCTGAAGCAGCAAAACAACCCCAGACCATCACACTACCACCACCATATTTTACTGTTGGTATGATGTTCTTTTTCTGAAATGCTGTGTTCCTTTTACGCCAGATGTAACGGGACATTTGCCTTCCAAAAAGTTCAACTTTTGACTCATCAGTCCACAAGGTATTTTCCCAAAAGTCTTGGCAATCATTGAGATGTTTCTTAGCAAAATTGAGACGAGCCCTAATGTTCTTTTTGCTTAACAGTGGTTTGCGTCTTGGAATTCTGCCATGCAGGCCATTTTTGCCCAGTCTCTTTCTTATGGTGGAGTCGTGAACATTGACCTTAATTGAGGCAAGTGAGGCCTGCAGTTCTTTAGACGTTGTCCTGGGGTCTTTTGTGACCTCTCGGATGAGTCGTCTCTGCGCTCTTGGGGTAATTTTGGTCGGCTGGCCACTCCTGGGAAGGTTCACCACTGTTCCATGTTTTTTCCATTTGTGGATAATGGCTCACTGTGGTTCGCTGGAGTCCCAAAGCTTTAGAAATGGCTTTATAACCTTTACCAGACTGATAGATCTCAATTACTTCTGTTCTCATTTGTTCCTGAATTTCTTTGGATCTTGGCATGATGTCTAGCTTTTGAGGTGCTTTTGGTCTACTTCTCTGTGTCAGGCAGCTCCTATTTAAGTGATTTCTTGATTGAAACAGGTGTGGCAGTAATCAGGCCTGGGGGTGGCTACGGAAATTGAACTCAGGTGTGATACACCACAGTTAGGTTATTTTTTAACAAGGGGGCAATTACTTTTTCACACAGGGCCATGTAGGTTTGGATTTTTTTTCTCCCTAAATAATAAACACCATCATTTAAAAACTGCATTTTGTGTTTACTTGTGTTATATTTGACTAATGGTTAAATGTGTTTGATGATCAGAAACATTTTGTGTGACAAACATGCAAAAGAATAAGAAATCAGGAAGGGGGCAAATAGTTTTTCACACCACTGTAGATAGATAGATAGATAGATAGATAGATAGATAGATAGATAGATAGATAGATAGATAGATAGATAGATAGATAGATAGATACTTTATTAATCCCAAGGGGAAATTCACATACTCCAGCAGCAGTATACTGATACAAAAACAATATTAAATTAAAGAGTAATAAAAATGCAGGTAAAAACAGACAATAACTTTGAATAATGTTAACATTTATCTGTAAGTAATAATTAAATCTAATGTGTGGTTATGATTATGAGTTGGACCTTTGACAATCTGACAAAATCCTACTGAACTTAACAAATAAGTAAAACGTTTGCTAAAAGTGTCAGTTTCCACATCAATGTGTACATTAAATCCCCTATCAGTACTACGTGATCATAATTTATAGCCAATCAGATAAAAGTTTGCTAAATTCAGTCATGAACAATGAATATGGCCCTGGTGGTCCGTAGACTAGCACTATAATTGTGTTGGAATCTGTTTTAATATTTAAAATGAATACCTCAAAGGATGCAAAGTCACCTACATTTTTAGACGTGGTTTGCATTTTGTTACAGTGAATTATTCCAACCCTCCTTTAACCGCCACCTTATCGTGGTGGAGGGGTTTGCGTGTCCCAGTGATCCTAGGATCTCTGTTGTCCGGGGCTTTATGCCCCTGGTAGGGCCACCCAAGGCAAACTGGTCCTAGGTGAGGGATGAGACAAAGAGCGGTTAAACAAACCTCCTATGATGGAAAACAATTTTGGACGGCGTTTTCCCTCGCCCGGACGCGGGTCACCGGGGCCCCACTCTGGAGCCAGGCCTGGAGGTGGGGCTCGATGGCGAGCGCCTGGTGGCCGGGCCTGCACCCATGGGGCTCGGCCGGGCATAGCCCGAAGAGGCAACGTGGGTCCCCCTTCCCATGGGCTCACCACCTATGGGAGGGGCCAAGGAGGTCGGGTGCAGTGTGAGTTGGGTGGTGGCCGAAGGCGGGGACCTTGGCGGTCCGATCCTCGGCTACAGAAGCTGGTTCTTGGGACATGGAATGTCACCTCTCTGAAGGAGAAGGAGCCTGAGCTTGTGCGTGAGGTTGAGAGGTTCCGGCTAGATATAGTTGGACTCACCTCGACGCACAGCTTGGACTCTGGAACCAATCTCCTTGAGAGGGGCTGGACTCTCTACCACTCTGGAGTTGCCCCCGGTAAGAGGTGCCGAGCAGGTGTGGGTATACTTATTGCCCCCCAACTTGGAGCCTGTACATTGAGGTTTACCCCGGTGGACGAGAGGGTAGCCTCCCTTCGCCTTCGGGTGGGGGGACGGGTCCTAACTGTTGTTTGTGCGTATGCACCGAACAGCAGTTCGGAGTACCCACCCTTTTTGGAGTCCCTGGAGGGGGTGCTATAGGGCATATCTTCTGGGGACTCCCTCATTCTGCTGGGAGACTTCAATGCTCACGTGGGCAATGACAGTGAGACCTGGAAGGATGTGATTGGGTGGAATGGCCCCCCCGATCTGAACCCGAGCAGTGTTTTGTTATTGGACTTCTGTGCTCGTCACGGATTGTCCATAACGAACACCATGTTCAAGCATAGGGGTGTTCATATGTGCACTTGGCACCAGGACACCCTAGGCCTCAGTTCGATGATCGACTTTGAGGTTGTGTCGTCGGACTTGCGGCCACATGTCTTGGACACTCGGGTGAAGAGATTGGCGGAGCTGTCAACTGGTCACCACCTGGTGGTGAGTGGGCTTCAATGGTGGGGGAGGATGCCGATCAGGCGTGGTAGGCCCAAACGTGTTGTGAAGGTCTGCTGGGAACGTCTGGCAGAGCCCCCTGTCAGAAGTAGCTTCAACTCTCACCTCCGGCAGAACTTCGACCACATCCAGAGGGAGGTGGGGGACATTGAGTCCGAATGGGCCATGTTCCGTGCCTCTATTGTTGAGGCAGCTGATCGGAGCTATGGCCGTAAGGTGGTCGGTGCCTGTCGTGGTGGCAATCCCCGAACCCATTGGTGGACACCAGCGGTGAGGGATGCCGTCAAGCTGAAGAAGGAGTCCTACAGGACCCTGGAGGCAGCTGATAGGTACCGGCAGGCCAAGCAGAATGCGACTTTGGTGGTTGCTGAGGCAAAAACTCGGGCGTGGGAGGAGTTTGGGGAGGCCATGGAGAATGACTTTCGGACGGCTTCGAGGAGATTCTGGTCCACCATCCGGCGTCTCAGGAAGGGGAAGCAGTGCAGTGTCAACACTGTATATGGTGGGGATGGTGCCCTGCTGACCTCGACTCGGGACGTTGTGGGTCGGTGGGGGGAGTACTTTGAAGACCTCCTCAATCCCATTAACATGCCTTCCAATGAGGAAGCAGAGCCTGGGGACTCAGAGGTGGGCTCCCCCATCTCTGGGACTGAGGTCACCGAGGTGGTCAAAAAACTCCTTGGTGGCAGGGCCCCGGGGGTGGATGAAATACGCCCGGAGTTCCTCAAGGCTCTGGATGTTGTAGGGCTGTCTTGGTTGACACACCTCTGCAACATCGCATGGACATCAGGGACAGTGCCTCTGGATTGGTAGACCGGGGTGGTGGTCCCCCTCTTTAACACGAGAATTACCAGAGCCTACGAAAAAACTCGTATATCCGGCCAACCTTAAAAAGCTTCTTACATCCGTTCACACCTCTCCGCCAGCATCCTTTGTCCTCTAAATGTGCTGATAAAAGACAAGCTGCCAGCAGCCGGCTATTCCATCCCCCCACCGAGTTAGAACGTTCGCGAACTTTTCCCAGCTCATGCCTTGATTGATTATGTGGGAGTGAAGTGGAGTTTTACAGTGGAAATAAGAGATTGTTATTCTAAAGTAATGTGTAAACACATTGTTAAAACAGAAACTTTGTCATATTTTAGTAATAAATGTTACAAAATGTAGTAGGCATAAACTATAGAATGTGTAAAGCTGGAGTTCCAATGATCAAATAAACACTTTCACAAAAGCTTCAAGGCCAGTACAATAGACTCTGTGGCGTAGTGCGTTAAGATTCTCCTCTTAGAGCACAACAGCTCTGCTGCCTCACAGACCTGAGTTCAATTCCCTGCTAGGGATGAAATGTTGCTTTTTCTTTTTTCTTTTTAACCTCAAACGGACATAAAATTTATAAATTGGTATGTACTGTCAGTTAATGAGATCATTATATTTTCATGTGGGATGCTCCTTTTAAAATATTTTTTTAACAATTGAGACTGCAATTAACAGGAACAACTGTCCTTATAACTGTTATTTTTAAGATCCATAACACACAGACAGACGAGCACTGCGTAATAGAGAGACACACAGGCAGAGATATATAAATAAACAGGGAAGGCACATGTACTGAAAGAAAAAAAAAGATCAACGTGCGTTGTTTCTGCAGCACTGAATGAGCTCAGGCGCTCTAACATCACCCCTCCTCTGATCTGACTCTCTAAGTAACAGCGCAAGTACAGACACAAATCAAGTGCATGTGTGTACTGTATAATATTAACAAAAAGAGCAGCTTACTACTGAAAACGGCAAATATAGGAGTGAGTGGGGATTGAACCAGAACTCTTGATTACACTTGATTTGTGTCTGTACTTGCGCTGTTACTTAGAGAGTCAGATCAGAGGAGGGGTGATGTTAGAGCGCCTGAGCTCATTCAGTGCTACAGAAACAACGCACGTTGATTTTTTTTTTTCTTTCAGTACATGTGCCTTCCCTCTTTATTTATATATCTCTGCCTGTCTGTCTCTCTATTACGCAGTGCTCGTCTGTCTGTGTGTTATGGATCTTAAAAATAACAGTTATAAGGACAGTTGTTCCTGTTAATTGCAGTCTCAATTGTTAAAAAAATATTTGAAAAGGAGCATCCCACATGAAAATATAACGATCTCATTAACTGACAGTGCATACCAATTTATAAATTTTATGTCCGTTTGAGGTTAAAAAGAAAAAAAAAAAAGCAACATTTTATCTCTAGCAGGGAATCAAACTCAGGTCTGTGAGGCGGTAGAGCTGTTGTACTCTAAGAGGCAAATCTTAACGCGCTACGCCACAGAGGCTATTGTACCATCCTTGAAGCTTTTGTGAAAGTGTTTATTTGATCTTTGGAACTTTAGCTTTACACATTCTATAGTTTATGCCTACTACATTTTGTAACATTTATTACTAAAATATGACAGTTTCTGTTTAAACAATGTGTTTACACAGATTACTTTAGAATAACAATCTCTTATTTCCACTGTAAAACTCCACTTCACTCCCACATAATCAATCAAGGCATGAGCTGGGAAAAGTTCGCGAACGTTCTAAGTCGGTGGGGGGATGGAATAGCCGGCTGCTGGCAGCTTGTCTTTTATCAGCACATTTAGAGGACAAAGGATGCTGGCGGAGAGGTGTGAACGGATTTAAGAAGCGATTTAAGGTGGGCCGGATATACAAGTTTTTTCATAGGCTCTGGTAATTCTAGTGTTAAGAAGGGGGACCGGAGGGTGTGTTCCAACTACAGAGGGATCACACTCCTCAGCTTCCCTGGAAAAGTCTATTCAGGGGTCCTGGAGAGGAGGGTCCGTCGGATAGTCGAGCCTCGGATTCAGGAGGAACAGTGTGGTTTTCGTCCTGGTCGCGGAACAGTGGACCAGCTCTATACCCTTAGCAGGGTTCTGGAGGGTGCATGGGAGTTTGCCCAACCAGTCTACATGTGTTTTGTGGACTTGGAAAAGGCATTCGACCGTGTCCCTCGGGGAATCCTGTGGGGGGTACTCCGAGAGTATGGGGTACCGGCCCCCCTGATAAGGGCTGTTCGGTCCCTGTACGATCAGTGCCAGAGCTTGGTCCGCATTGCCGGCAGTAAGTCGAACCCGTTTCCAGTGAGAGTTGGACTCCGCCAGGGCTGCCCTTTGTCACCAATTCTGTTCATAACTTTTATGGACAGAATTTCTAGGCACAGCCAGGGTGTTGAGGGGGTCCGGTTTGGTGGGCTCAGGATTGGGTCACTGCTTTTTGCAGATGATGTTGTCCTGTTTGCTTCATCAGGCCGTGATCTTCAGCTCTCTCTGGATCGGTTTGCAGCCGAGTGTGAAGCGGCTGGGAAGAGAATCAGCACCTCCAAATCCGAGACCATGGTCCTCAGCCGGAAAAGGCTGGAGTGCCCTCTCAGGGTTGGTAGCGAGATCCTGCCCCAAGTGGAGGAGTTCAAGTATCTCGGGGTCTTGTTCACGAGTGAGGGAAGAATGGAGCGTGAGATGGACAGGTGGATCGGTGCGGCATCCGCAGTAATGCGGGCGCTGCATCGGTCTGTCGTGGTGAAAAAGGAGCTGAGCCGCAAGGCGAAGCTCTCAATTTACCAGTCGATCTATGTTCCTACCCTCACCTATGGTCATGAGCTATGAGTAGTGACCAAAAGAACGAGATTGCGAATACAAGCGGCTGAAATGAGTTTCCTCCGCAGGGTGTCTGGGCTTTCCCTTAAAGATAGGGTGAGAAGCTTAATCATCCGGGAGGGGCTCAGAGTAGAGCCGCTGCTCCTCTGCATTGAGAGGAGTCAGATGAGGTGGCTCGGGCATCTGATCAGGATGCCTCCTGGACGCCTCCCTGGTGAGGTGTTCCGGGCACGTCCAACCGGGAGGAGGCCCTGGGGAAGACCCAGGACACGCTGGAGGGACTATGTCTCTCGGCTGGCCTGGGAACGCCTTGGGATTCTCCCGGAAGAGCTAGAAGAAGTGGCCGGGGAGAGGGAAGTCTGGGCATCTCTGCTCAAGCTGCTGCCCTGCGACCCGACCTCAGATAAGCGGGAGACAATGGATGGATGGATGGATGGATGAATTATTCCAAGGCCTCCTCCTCGGCCAGAATCTCTAGACTTATGAAGGAACGAGTGTCCGTCTGGTGAAGCCTCGGCTAGGGGGACAGTGTCACATTTACTAAGCCAGGTTTGTACTTAATATAATATCATTTACTGAAACAGCTTTACTGCCAAGAGAGCGAATGTTCAATAAGCAGCATTTAAAACTGCAGGCTTCTTTCAGAACTGGTAATATTTAAAGTAAATTTCTATTACAGATGTCCCTGGTGGAGGGTCTGGTTTTATCTCTTGGTCTAATTGTACACCTTATAAAAAAAGACTGACTTAAATCACCTAATAAGAATTACAAGTCACTGGCACTTTTGTTAGTAGTTAAAATGCTGTAACATCACATCTGAAGAGGATGATGGCTCTTTATCTAAATAGAAAAGTAGAATAATGGAAGGGCAGTAAGAGATTGTCTGCCAGGGAAATATGTTCTGTCAATTTGCCAGATGGCAGCATCCCACTGCCAGTGCCCCGATTTGGGCACTCCTAGGGCAGTATGGGAAAAGTAGTCTGAACAGGTAGCCATGTTCAGGTCTGTTGGTGCTGCTAAAGTGAGGTTTTGTTGGACAACTCCACTGTGCTTTGAGTCCTTTGTCGGACCCAGAAGTGCTTCTGGAGAACACCTGTCACCTGCTGGAAATACTCCAGAGTTTGGCTTTAAAAAGAGACTCTCCTGTTGTGCTGGGTAAGCTGGAGCTGGGAGTGGAGAGGACAACACTCAGCTGGAGCAGAGCAGGAGAGCAGAAGAAGAACAAGTGCAGGAATTGTAAAGAAAAGCTTGTGTGTTGGAGGGTTCAGTGGTTCTGTAAAAGTCAAGGAGTCTTCATGGGCCAGAGAGCTGTGTTCTGGTATTGAGTTTTAATTGATTTGATTTTATTAGTGATTTTTTAGTTAATTATCTCCCGTCCTCTTTTTCTACAATTCAGCAAGATGTCCTTCAGTTCTTGCGCCCTGGACGTTATTTCTTAGTTATATTGCACTTGGTTTACAAACATCCTTAAAGGTGACCCCACCACCACCTCATTTTAAACCACACATCAAACTGCAGTACCAAACAGGTGGTCCCTCTACTGCTATGCCCCTGTCCATTACTGTAGGTGAGACACCACATTCCCGAATACAAGAGTGTCCTTAGGAGATGCTCTACAGTATACTGCAGGCATGTTATAAACGTGCAACACACACCATTACATATTTGAAATGTACGGTGTTAAAGATCACCAAGCCACCGCACGATGTGGTGCCATTGATAGTCTCCTCTACCGTAAAGAGCCTGACTGGATCTCTAAGATCAACACGGCTCAGCCAACGGGTTTAAATGAACTGGACGGCCTTTCATGTTTCGTTAAATGGACGCTCCCATTATGGTTAATTTCTGATGACTTTGAAGTACCACATTTTCAAGATCTATCTTTATGTTTTCTATTATTTTCTACATTTGTTAAATTTCTGTTTGCTACATTTTGTAACCATAAGGGGCTGCCAGAGAGACCCAAACCACAGATACAGTAAAGCACCACACATCGTTCTTCTGCTTTGTTCGGCTGCTCCCATTAGGGGTCGCCACAGCAGATCATCTTCTTCCATATCTTTCTGTTCTCTGGATCTTTTTCTGTTACACCCATCACCTGCATGTCCTCTTTCACCACATCCATAAACCTTCTCTTAGGCCGTCCACTTTTCCTCTTGCCTGCCAGCTCTATCCTTAACATCCTTCTCCCAATATACCCAGCATCTCTCCTCTGCACATTAGAACATAACAATATGGTCAAACAGTTAAATGAGCACCTCAATAAACCTGCTATTCTTGATAAATTTCAGTCAGATTTTAGAACAAATCACAGCACAGAAACTGCACTCGTTAAAGTAGTAAATGACTTGTGGGTAAATGCAGACAGAGGCCATTTATCTGTTCTCATCCTCTTAGAGTGCCGCATTTGACACCATTGATCATAATATTCTTAAGAATCGCCTTAGTCAATGGGTGGGCCTCTCTGGCAGTGTCTTAAATTGGTTTGAATCCTACCTGGCAGGGAGACAATTCTTTGTTAGTTGTGGTAATTATAATTCAAAGACATATGGTGTTCCACAAGGCTCTATCCTGGATCCACTACTCTTCTCAATCTACATGCTTCCATTAGGTCAGATTATCTCAGGGCACAACGTGAGCTACCACAGCTATGCTGATGACACACAGCTGTATTTATCAATAGCACCTGATGACCCCGAATCTCTTGATTAGCTAACACAATGTCTAACCTGTGTCTCAGAATTGATGAATAGTAACTTTCTCAAATTAAATAAAGAGAAAAACGAAATCTTAGTGATTGGCAATAATGGATACAATGAGGCTATTAGAAATAAACTGGATGCATTAGGATTAAAAGTCAAAACGGAGATAAAAAGCTTAGGGGTAACCGTTGATTGTAATCTGAATTTTAAATCGCATATCAATCAGATCACTAGGACAGCATTTTTTCACCTAAGAAACATAGCAAAAGTTAGACCTCTTATATCATCGAAAGATGCAGAGAAATTAGTTCATGCGTTTGTTTTCAGTCGGCTAGATTACTGTAACGCACTCCTCTCAGGACTACCCAAAAAAGACATCAATCGTTTGCAACTAGTGCAGAATGCAGCTGCTAGAATCCTTACCAGGAAAAGAAAATCCTAACACATTTCTCCAGTTTTGATGTCACTACACTGGTTACCTGTGTCATTCAGAATTGACTTTAAAATTCTGCTTATGGTTTATAAAGCTTTAAATAATCTCGCCCCGGCTTATATATCGGAATGTCTGACACCTTATATTCCAAATCGTAACCTCAGATCCTCAACTGAGTGTCTCCTTAGAATTCCAAGAGCAAAACTTAAAAGAAGTGGTGAGGCGGCCTTCTGCTGTTATGCACCTAAAATCTGGAATAGCCTGCCAGTAGGAATTCGCCAGGCTAATACAGTGGAGCACTTTAACAAAATGCTGAAAACACATTATTTTAACATGGCCTTCTCATAACTTCACTGTAATTTAATCCTGATACTCTGTATATCCAATTCATTATAATAACTATTCATTCAAAATCTGTACTAACCCCTACTCTCTCTTCTGTTTCCAGCCTTCTGGAGTTTTTTTTTGTTTTTTTTTCTGTCCACCCTGGCCATCGGACCTTACTCCTTTTCTATGTTAACTAATGTTGTCTTATTTTAATTTTGTATTTTGTCTGTTATTTTTGTTTTCTTCATTATGTAAAGCACTTTGAGCTACTTTTTGTATGAAAATGTGCTATATAAATAAATGTTGTTGTTGTTGTTATAGTCGAGAAGAGGCCATTCAGCCTAACAAGCTCACCAGTACTATACACTTAATTCTTCTAAAAGAACATCAACTCAAGTTCTCAAAATCCCTAAAGTCTTACTGTCTACCATGCTACCTGGCAGCTTATTCAAAGTGTCTATGGTTCTCCGTGTAAAGAAAAACTTGCCAATGTTTGCCCAAAATTAACCATTAAGTTCCTAACTGTGCCCCATGTTCTTGATGAACTCATTTTAAAGTCACCTTCTCAATCCACTGCACTGATTCCCTTCATAATTTTAAACACTTCAGTCAGGTCTCCTCTTAATCTTCTTTTGCTTCTTTTAATCTTTGCCCATAATTCATCCCCTGTAGCCCCTGAATCAGCCTAGTCCATCTTCTCTGGACTATTTCTAGCACTGCGTTGTCCTTTTTGTAGCCTGGAAACCCAAACTGCTCACACACCTTAGATGACGCCTCACCAGTGTGTTGTGAAGTCTTAGCAGAACCTCCTGGACTTGGGACTCCACACATCAAGGCGCTAAATAACCTGACATTCTGTTAGCCTTCTTAACCCCTTAACCTCCCTCTGCCGGATATATCCGGCATCGTAGCTTTATTGCTGACGGCTTACTGCCGGAATTATCTGGCACATTTCCCTGTGGTTATGTGAATGCCTGGCGCGTAGTATAACTGAAAGTTTGGAGTGGGTATTATTACTACGTTGTATTTCGACAACTCTGCGGTTGTATTGGCCGCTCACGTGATGTGTTTCGAAAGTGAAAGCTGTGAATATGGCGAAACGTAAACTGACTTCAAGTGAGGTTTTGCAGGCGATTTTGGACAATAATTCTGATCATGATTGTAGCAGTTCTGAAGAAGATTTTAGCGACAATGATGATCAGTAACGTGCGCTGCATGATACTGTGAATGACGACGCATCGGATGATGGCGATGAGTGGGTGTATCCCCAGCATCTCAACTGGACTGCTGCCCGTTATCTGAGCCACATATGAAAGATCCAAACCGTGACCGCTTGTTCAAGCTACGTCCTTTGATTGACCATTTATTTGAAACATTTCAGCAGGTATTTCAGCAGGTAAATACAGATTGAATAAATGTAAAGTAAAAAAATGAAAATTGTTCAGATTTCTCCTGGCATGGGGAATATTTAGGGAGTTGGCGGTTAAAGGGTTAATGGCTTCTGAACGTTGTCTGCCAGTTGAGAGTGTCAAGTCCACTACGACTCCTTGATGCTTCTCATGAGGTGAAGTTTTGATTTTCAGACCTCCAATTGTTTATAGTGGCACGCGGCTGGAGGTGGTACCCAGCCGAGAGGACCGGAGGATGGCTTGTGCCTCCTCCCGACCACAAGGGGGCGACCAGCGTGGTTGTGTTGGGGACCACGGGTGCAGGGCTTGGAAGCCCAATCCTGTAGGAGCCCGTGGTCACCACCAGGGGGCGCCCCAATGCCTTGGGAGCCCTGGACCTCAGCACTTCCGCCACACCCGGAAGTGCCGGGGGGGAAGAGGATTGGGGACACCGGAGTCCTTCCAGGTGTGCAGCTGGCACTTCTGCCACACAGGGGGGTGTCGGTAAGCACCTGGAACCCATCCGGGTGTGCATAAAACGGGCCGCCGCCCTCCATTCGATGGCTGGAGTCGGGTGTAAGTGGACAGAGCTCGGAGGAGAGGAGTGAAGGTGGACCAGAGACAGTGAAAGGCCAGAACTTAAGGGGTGATTGGTGCTGCGGCACTGGGTTTGTGCTCACTTTGATTATTGTATATAGTGTAAAATAAACGTGTGTGGTGAAAACATCATGTCTACCTATATGTGTCCGAGGTGTACCCCACAGTATTCAGACCTGACATTTGTACTTCCTACGTTTAATACTTTACTTTGATCATATCCGTTTGTTGCCTCCTCATAGAATTCCAGCATGTTAGTAAAACATGACCTCCCTCTTTTCAGCCCATTCTGACTGTTCAGTAAAACTCCTGATGTTGTCATGTGTTGCTCAATCTTATCCTTAATCATTCCTTTCATTAGTTATCCTGTGATGCATGTTAAGCTTACTGGCCTATGATTGCTTGGATCTGCCCGGTTACCGTTTTTATATAAGGGAAATATTTGCCAGTTTCCTGTCCTTCAGAATCTCCCCAGTGTGCAGTGACTTCCTAAACGTATGCATCAAGGGTTTATATCTGTACTCGCTAATTTTCCTGATAACTCTGTGGTAAATATTATCTGGTCCAGGAGATTTGTTCGATTTCAGCCTTGTTAATCTGAGTAGCTCTTCTCCCTCTACAATTTCCAAATCCCTCAGAACATCCTTAGTAGTCCCTGTTACCACTGAGAGGTTATCCACTTCCTCACATGTGAAGACCTCACAAAGCTGCAAGGTTAGAGTATCCGCTATTTCACTGTCTGTATATTTAAATCCCCTTCATTACTACACATTTTGAAAGTCCCTAAAGTCTTACTGTCTACCACAGTACTTGGTCTCTTATTCCAAGTGTCTATCGTTCTTTGTGTAAAGAAAAACTTCCTAATGTTTGTGCGTAGTACTAGGGTGTTGTACTGTGTTAGCCATTATGAATGTAGTGAAAAGTCAAGCAAAGTGACACCTTTTATTGGCTAACTAAAACGATGACAGCAACTCAGACCCCTTCTTCAGGTAAGATGTAATCTTCTTTAAAGAAGATTCTTCTTTAAACTCCCCCATGACTGTAATATCTCCCTGTAAACTTGCCTTTTTGATATTACTAAAGAGATGTGTGTTGAAATGACTGTCTGCATTGGGTGGTCTCTAACACACTCCTAAAATAAGACCTCTTTCAATCCTGACTGTCTGAGGTCTCTCAGTTAGTAAGTCTAGGATGCAGTTACAGAGGAGGTGTTTGGGGTCAACAGTCCTAAGTTTCCATTCAGGTGCTGAGGAATGATTGTGTTAAATGCTGAACTAAAGTCTATGAACAGCATTCACACAGACGTGTCCTTCTTGTCCAGGTGGGAGAGGGCCAGATGGAGGATGGTGGCTATGGCATCTTCTGTTGAACTGCAGGGGGTCCAGTGAAGGGGGCGGCAGGGTCTTGATGTGCCTCTTGACAAGCCTCTCGAAGCACTTCATGACGATGGCTGTGAGTGCAACGGGACGATAGCCATTGAGGCAGGACACTGAGGACTTCTTCAGCACAGGAATGATGGTAGGAGTCTTGAAATGCCACTAATGTAAGCATAGCATCCATTACATGTAAATTAAATGGAATCATTTATTAAGGAGACGTTTCAGAAATAAAAGTAAAGGAATGTTAGTGAGCAGTTGGCATGGGGTTAAATGGGGAATTCCATGTTTTACTAAGATGCTGGAATTCTATGAGGAATCAGCAAAAGCAGACAAGCACAAAGGCGTAACCCAGTCTGGTGGTCGCTCTGTCAGGGTGGCTGTCCTCGGCTCACTTGTTGTTCCTCGACTGACAGATCTGTTCAGTTCCTCGGTGTCTTAACTGGACTGCTGAGTGACATGGCGTGTCCTGCACATTTTTTCTGAACTGATGATACGCCCCAGGTGTCTGAACCTGCTGTGTTTCGTACTTTAAATACACTCGATGGCACTCGACTATGATGTGAATCTGTACTGAATAAGTCAGCTTGTTAAAGTTTAAGTGAAGAGTTCTTCCACTGCCGGATGAAAACATTCTCAAAAATTCATCTTGGCAGGAGGTCATCGTGGATTGTGTGCCTGTCAAATACAGGGCCACACAGAGCCATAATCACAATCATAATGGACCAGTTTACAGTCGCTGCCAACTAACAAAGTCCTCAGAAATCCCAACAAATAACAGAAAGAAAACACAAACTGCACCTGGACAACCACTGGAGGACACTGGAGCACAATCAAAACTGCACTCAGTCAACCAGTGGAACATCTAAAGCTATGGAGTCAGACAGAGTTGTGACATGGAAATGAACAAGAAAAGGCCAAAAAGGAGCGTTGTTCCCACTGATCTCCTTCAGAACATCAGTGCCAACCTGCAGTTTGAGTTCAAGTTAGGGCATGAAAATAAAACTGTGAATGAAAATCCAACAGACATTGTGGTGACACTGTCTGAGTCACAAATGAATGAGACCTGGAGGACAGTGACATGCTATGAAGGGCACAATAAACCTTTGTCTCTCCAGGTCCCTTTTCCTGTCCCGACATGTCATTACTAGTGGAGCTCCGCCAGCTCCTTGATTTTTAATTTATTCCTCCTCTCCTTGATATGACGTGCCATCTTAATTCCCCTCACCTTCATGTGCTCCACTGCCCTCTTTGTCTTCTTCAGTATCTTCTCTCTCTCCTTGAGTCTCCTCCTGATTTCATTCATTGTCATCTCCAACTGTTTCTGTTTGGACACACAAGAGGACACGCGTGGTTTTATCAGAATTTACTTTCAGTTTCAGGTGTCGTCTGAAGATTAATTTACTGAGCTGAAATAAACCTGACACTAAATCAAATGAGCAACAAGTGGAAATATAAAAAAACATAAACACATTATAACTGAAGACAGAGACAATGAACAACTTTGAAAATGTAATTCAAGAAGTAAGAAGACAACGGAAAGTTAACTAACTCAGACTTCAGTGATGAAGATGAGGAAACAAATTACTACATGCGGGGCTGCTTTAGGTCATGAAGGAGGACAGTGATGGCCAAAGTGAAGGCTGTGAAAGCACCGAGGACTGAACAGGCAACTGCGACGGTCAATAAAGATGAGCAGGGCCTGCAAGACAAGCCGGGGGGCTACAGCCAAGGGTGCAAATCAGTCAGTGGCACACAAGCTGGTCACGAAGGAGACACCGAGGGATAAGAGAGCCTGCTGCTGATGTGGAGGAGAGCTCAGTGCAGCAGAAGGACATTTCATAAACCCAAAATGCCATTCTACAGCCATGGAGCCCGTGTGTCAGTGGGCTACAATGGGGTACACTGACACACCGGTGTTCTCCAGTGACAGATATGCTGTGTTGTTTTCTTGTTTCAGAGGTGGACGTCCAGCTGGCAAACGTGGATAGGCTGCTGATCAGAGTTTTCATTAGGATGCTCAAATTTGTGCAGTCATAAGAAATACTAAATGAACATACAAGGAGAGAACAACAAACAAACATGATGAATCAAAAGTATCGGAGAAACAAAATCAAATAATAACGACAATAAAGTTACGGAGCCAATACCAAAATATCAACAATATAGTGACATACTAAACATAACACATACAAATACGCCGACCAAAAGGCTAAATACCCAACAAAGGCCCAAAAGCAAAACGTAACATTTAACAAATAGCCAATGTACCAAAGTGAATAAATAACTTTCTTCGGGATTTCAGCATGGCTGGACAAAACTCACAATGAGAAATAAAGATGGACTCCTGGACCTGTTCAGTCTGACCCAAAAGACTTCAGAAAGTGCCACTGCTGTGGAAAACATCCTGCACCGTTCAAAACAAGGCAAACTCCTCTTCACCTAATGACTACAGACCAGTGGCACTTTCGTCTGACATCATGAAGACCTCTGAGGGGCTAAATGAGTCCTCTTGTGGTAGACCACCTGGACCCACTGCAGTCTGCCTAAAAGACAACTGGAGTGGGTGATGCAATGATCTACCTGCCGCACAATACTTATTGTCACCTGGCAGCACTGTGAGGATTATGTGTATCGATTTCTACCATCCAGCCATCTCTGTTAAGGGGTCAGCTCAGAGACATGCAGGTGGATGAGCCTGTGGGATCCTGATGGTGGACTATCTGTGGGGCAGACCACAGTTTGTGAGACACAAGGTCTGTGTGAGTAGTACTGGAGCAACACAAGGATCAGGCCGACATGTCTGCTTTCCTCTTCACTCTCTGCACCTCCGACTAGAAATGTAGCAGCAGGTCATGTCACTTGTAGAAGTTCTTGGGTGGTTCTGCACTTATGGGGTTGTACTGATAAGGGGGCTGAGATAGAGGAGAGCAAAACCAAAGAGCCTCTATGTCTGGTCACTATTCAGGGAGTGAATACAGAGGTGGTCCACTCCTACAGGTTCTTGGGGGTCCACGTCAATGGCAGGTCTCAGAGCACAGAGTAACTATTGAACAAATAGCAAAGCAGTGTGAGACCGTAAGTCTCATGAAGACACAGGCAACGAGTGTCCCGGTGCTGAGGATATGGTGGTAACTGAAGCCAGCGTCAGCTTTGGGGACATGCAGTCACCTGTTTCGATAGGAGAGGGTTATAGGAAAAGGCAACGAAGAGTTTTATTGAACATGCCATCTCGGAGAGGGTTGTGCATATCGTGGTTTTTTTTCGTTGTGTTCGATGGGATTTGCTCTGCGCGGGTGAAGTGGGCTGGGGGGGGTGGTTTGGACAGGTGTGCGCAAAACCATCATCAGATTTAAACATGGCGCACTGTCCGTACTGTACCACGAGACTGTGTGGATAGATAGAAGATTGAGTGTTAGGTGGGTTGCAACATTTGGTGGCAGTGGTGGGACTCTGACTGTTAGATACAATTGACAAACTAAGATGGCAACTAAGAAGGCAGGTACAACAATCCCAGACCCTACCGAAGGAGCAAGTAAACGTTTACAGTCCCCAGACACTTCTGCCACTGTGTCAACTGAGACGACTGCATTGGAGAAGATGTTCCAGCAATTTCTCACAGCACAGGAACACAAGGAGAAGCAGCAGGAAGAACCTTGCTTCAGAAGGAGGTACATCGGGGGTGTGAGGAGTCAAAGGCAGCGGTACGGGATACCAGACGTTCCTCTTCGGGGAATGGAAATCCTACTGTATCAGGGATGGTGGACCCCAATCCAGTTGGTGCATTGGCAGGGGGCCCAAAGTGGGTGGAAAGCCCAAAACTTCCTTCCTATCAAGAAGAGGAAGACATCGAGCTGCTCCTGGCCTCATTTGAACAGATGGCGGTAGTGTACTCCTGGCCAAAGACTGAGTGGGCTATTAGAATAGTGCCTCTATTAACACTAGAATTACCAGAGCCTACGAAAAAACTCGTAAATCCGTCCCACCTTAAATCGCGTCTTAAGTCCGTTTGCACCTCTCCGCCAGAGTCCTTTGTCATCTAAATGTGCTGATAAACACAAGCTACTAGCAGCCAGCTATTCCATCCCCCCCACCGACTTAGAACGAACTTCTCCTAGCTCATGCCTTGCCTTGATTTGATTATTTGGGATTGAAGTGGAGTTTTAGAGTGGAAATAATATAGCGTTATTTGGAATACACGAATTTCATGTGTGTTCCGTTTCTATAGTAGTCTGTGCAAACACATTTTTAAAACAGAAACGTTTTTCATATTCTAATAGTAAATGACAAAATGTAGGCATAAACTATATAACGTATGAAGCCTGAAGTCCATATATCAAAGAAACACTTTCACAAAAGGTACAAATAAGAGAACACGTGCGCCTTTATTCAAAAATATAACTGCACAAAAAAAAAGGCGCGTTAGCATGCCACATTGACACACTTACAACAACTGCCGCGGTGGTGTAATGGTATCAGCTCCTGAGTGGGAATCAGAGGGAGGCGAGTTCGATCCCGCACGGCTCCACTTCGAGAAATGAACTGCTCTTATTCTTACAATTTTAGAATAACAACATAAATTTGATTTCAGTCTGTAACAGCCGGTGTAACTTATGATACTGGTAAAGGTTAGCTTTTTTTTTTTTTTTTAATTCACTTTTCATTCTCGCAGTCGCATTCATAATCAATCCATACAACCCCATCTGACACAGCTGTTTTCACATAAATAAAATAATAATAATTTCTCCGCTCGGTTTTGCAGACTGGCGGCACCCAGCATCAAAGCAGTGCTACTGTTCCTGTGTGGTCACCCTTTCTTTCTTAGCTCCACATTCCTGACGCGGCTTTATAAATACACTGAAACTAACTGCATATTGTTTATTAGTGTAATGCATCTGATTGTAATTAACCTGCAGCAATATAATGGTCCAGGGAATAGCCATAGTATTCCAAATACCAGAACTGCTTTAGCGTTGTTACTCTCACTGCATCTTCTTTTTCTTTCAGCTGCTCCCGTTAAGGGTTGCCACAGTGGATCATCTTTTTCCATATTACTCTCACTGCACCACCTCAGAGTATTTATATCACTGTATTTGAGTGGGGAATCACAGCAGCAGCTGATTGGAAATAGAATTATCGGTATACAGTTTCAAGTACACACTACCTCAACCACGGCAAAAAGCGTCAAAGCCTTTCCTGTACGGACCTTGCGTTTCAGAAACAGTTTCATCCCAAGAACTATAAACGCACTCAATCAGTCCATCAAGTGCTCCTTGTAGAACTGTTTGTACTTATAAGTACAATTACCTCACTGTAAACTTATACTACAGTTATAATATTGCACAACCTGCGCTACTTTATAAAGCGCGTATGATGACAATACCATTTTTAAGATGAAATGCAGCAAAATATGTTGCTTATAGTATACAGATAAAACTTTAACTTCATTTAAATAATCTGCATTGTTAATAATTAAACATGTGAGGACACGGTGCCGCAGCGTATAGCTGGTTCACGAATAGCTCCTGCCTTGCACTGTATTCTTGCTGGTGCTGACGCGACACTGGAAGGATAGACGGATAGAATAATTAAACATGTACTACGAAGATATTTCAATGTTCCTTAAAAGTTTTGAAGAATCGGCGTTCTAAGCTTACAGATGGCTTAACGTCTATTACAGAGCTGATTGTGTGGTAATAAATTATTTCATCGAAGGTCGCACATGGCGCAGCAAGCCTCTTGCGTCAGATATGAACAATCACTGTGCCACCGTGTTCCCATGTTTAATAACATGTTTTCATTGCTATCATCATGAAAAAGATATCACGTAGGTTAAAGCAAGCTGGTCTGGTGGTGAATCCAGGGAAGTGGACAATAGGAAGAACTGAAGTGCAACACCTCGGTTACACTATTGGCGGAGGAACAATCAAGCCGCAAGTTGAGAAGGTGGGCGCAATCCAGGACAAGCAACAACCAACCACTAAGAGGCAGGTCCGGTCTTTTCTTGGGCTCGTGGGATGGTACAGGCGATTCATCCCCCAGTTTGTCAAGATTGCCATCCCGTTAACTAATCTACTTGGCAAGAAAGAGCCACAGAAAGTGAAATGGACCGAAGACTGTGACAAAGCCTTTAACTATTTAAAAACTGCTCTCTGTAAATATCCTGTCATGACTGTCCTGATTTTTCTGTACCCTTTTTCCTGCAAAGCGATGCATCAGAAGGGGGGCTGGGAGCCGTCTTATTACAGGGCACAGGAGATGAAAGACACCCCATAGTTTATATGAGCTGTAAGTTGTTCTCTAAGGAAACTAGATATGCTACAATTGAAAAGGAGGCCTTGGCAATAGAATGTCTTTAGATACCTTGAAATATTATCTGTTGGGACATCCTTTTGTGATTGAAACAGATCATAGGGCTTCACAATGGTTAGCTCGTATGCGGGATTCTAATGCCCGTATCAGCAGGTGGTATTTATCTTTACAGCCATTCAAATTTAGTGTGCAGTATATCCCAGGGAGTCAGAATAAGCTGGCTGATTATCTTTCTCGAGTTGATGACATTGAGAAATTTTAAGGGGGGTGTGTGTGTGAGACTGTGAGTCTCATGGAGACACGGGCAACGAGCTTCCCGGTGCCGAGGATATGGTGGTAACTGAAGCCAGTGTAAGCTTTGGGGACATGCTGTCACCTGTTTCGATAGGAGAGGGTTATTAGAAAAGTTTAGGGAAATAAAACAACGAAGAGTTTCATTGAACGTACCGTCTCAGAGGGAGTTGTGCACATCGTGCTCACTTGGTTTTGTTTTTTTTTTCATTGTGTTCACTGGGATTTGCTCTGCGTGGGGGGGAGGACGGGGGACAGAGGCGCGCAAAGCCATCGTCAGTTTTAAACGTGGTGCACTGTCCGTACTGTACCACAAGACCGTGGTAGATAGATAGAAGACTGAGTATTAGGGGGGTTGTGACAAGCAGGCTCTTCTGCTCTAGGACACTGCCTTCCTTTAATGTTGGAAGTGACATTCTTCACATCTTTCTACAACTCTGTGATGGCCAGTGTGGTGTGCTGGGCTGGTGACGTCACTTCAAGAGAGGTCCACTGAATCAACTCATTAAAACTGCAGGATCAGTTATGGGGCACACTCTGGACCACCTGGAGTTAGTAGAGAAGAGCATTAAAGCAGAACTCAGTGCCATTAGGAGCAATGCTGCATATCCTCTTTCTGTCAGATTTTATCCTGGCGACAAATAAACGTCAATCATTCAATCAATCAATCAATCAATCAATCAATCTATTATAGCCTGCCTGCCTGCCTGCCTGCCCGCCACCCGCCTGTCACATTTGTTCACATTTGTTTGTTATGTAGTATAGTCTCATTCTAAATCTCTATGAAGGAGTCCGCCACATCGACAGTTATAAAATGTAAAGCTCCAAATTGTACATCACACACAAATTTCTTCCCCTGGGTAGTAAAGACTAATGATGAATGCCACCATCAGACATATCGTGTCTTTTGCCCATTCTCAACAAGACAGACTCCAGCTCCCTACCATTTAGATTCCTCATATGGATGACTAGATGTTTCTGCCAAACTACTTTCAGAAATCCCCGTAACTACTTTGGTTATTTTTTCCATTAAACACTAGACCCAACTCACCCGCTTTTCTTTTTTTTCCATCTCCAGCATGACCATTTTATGGCCTTCATGTTCCGTTTCTGAACACATCACACAGATGCAGGTCCCATCAGCTTCACAGAACATTTCCAGGCTCTTCTGATGTTTTGCACAGATCTTCTTTTTCAGATTTTCAACTGGATTGGTCAGCTTGTGGTCGTTCCAGGCTGCTATTTCAAAGTGGGGCTGCAGGTGAGTCGGACAGTAGGAGATCATGCAGGTCAGACAGGACTTCACTGCTCGGAACTTCTTCTCAGTACAGGCGTCACACTCCAAGTCCCCAGGGCCGGCATAATTCTGAGACGGATGACAACTGAGTCTTGGCTTCTTTATTTTCTTGACGAGTTTGTTCAGCACAGTGTTTCTGAGAAGTTTAAGCCGTCCTTCCACACTGAGGACAGCTGCACTCTTGCCTTTGATCCCAGTAGTCAGTGAGGCACTTGTGACAGAAACTGTGACCACAGAGGATCGAGACGGGGTCACTCAGGGCCTCCAGACACAATGAGCAGGTCATCTCATCCTGTGATGCAAACAGCTGAGCTTTGGCCATTGCCTGTCAGAGGAGAGGTGGGCAGACAAACAAGAAGATTTTAAAAGATTACCCGAGAGCAGACAGAGAGGATATCTGAAGAAAACAAATGTTAGGAACAGAGCTGGGTGTCTGTTAATGTAACTCAGTCTTACCTGATGTGTATTGTGACAACCAGCACCAGGTGGTCCTCACAAGACCGAGACAGTAGCTGTATCTAGTGAGAGGGGTCCGGGACAGTGCGTGTGGTATGGGGGCTTCTGGGAGAGGCGGTGTTGCTGCGGGATGTCGGTGCACAAAGGGAGCCTGGGAGAGTTGAACAGAGAGGGTCTCTGCCAGCTGGGAAGGCCTGATGGGGTGAAATGGGGAGACGGCTGGAGAAAGATGTGCTGGACTGGACAAATGGAGCAGAAGCCGATATCTGCATGGATTTAGACTGCGATTTTTAATTTATATATTAGTGTTGTTTTAATCTCCACAAGCACTGCATTTTATTGAGGACTAGCAAAATACCCGCAGTTCGCAGCGGAGAAGTAGTGTGTTAAAGAGGTTATGTAAACATATATATACATAAACATATATACTTATATATACATATCTACATATACACATATCTACATATATACATATATATATATACATATACACATCCACATATCTATACTAATAAAAGGCAAAGCCCTCACTGACTGACTCACTGACTGACTGACTGATTGACTGACTGACTGACTCACTCACTCATTAACCCCTTCACCGCCCTCTGCCGGATATATCCGGCACCGCTGTTTTAATGCTAACGCCATACTGCCGGAATTATCCGGCACATTTGCCTGTGGTTATATGAATGCCTGGCAAGTAGTATAACTGACGGTTTGGCGTGGGTATTATTACTACGTTGTATTTCGACAAGTCTGTGGTTGTTTTGGCCGGTCATGTGACGTGATTCGCATGTAACAGCTGTGAATATGGCGAAACGTAAACTGACTTCAAGTGAGGCTTTGCAGGCGATTTTGGACAGTTCTGATCATGATTGTAGCAGTTCTGAAGAAGATTTTAGTGACAGTGATGAGCAGCAACGTGCGCTGCATGATATTGTGAATGAAGACGCATCGAATGACGGCGCTGAGTGGGTGTATCCCCAGCATCTCAGCTGGGCTGCTGCCCGTGGTGAACTACCTTTTCTGCATTCGTTTGAGGGAACGTGTGGCTTTATTGTTGATGTAAACAATTACACTGCTGAGCAGTTTTATGAGCTGTTTGTGTCACCTGATTTGATCAGACATTTTGTTCATCAGACAAATCTGTATGCAGCACAGTTTATTGAGAAAAATCCCAATTTACCTCCACATTCCCGTGTTCGTGCTTGGTTTGACACTGATGAAAACGAAATGAAAAAATTCATTGGGATTTTGATGTTGATGGGAATAATCAGAAAACCAGATATTGAGATGTACTGGTCTACAGATCCTATGTATGCAACACCTATTTTTGCAGCTGTCATGACACGTAACCGATTCTCTTTGCTGCTGAAATTCTTTCATTTGAATGACAACAGAAACGAGCCAGATAAGAAAGATCCAAACCGCGACCACTTGTTCAAGCTACGTCCTTTGATTGATCATTTATTTGAAGCATTTCAGTTGCCCTACATGCCAGGACCGTCAGTTGCAGTTGATGAAAGTTTATTGTCGTGGAAGGGCCGCTTACAGTTTCGACAGTATCTACCATTGAAAAGGGCACGGTTTGGTATCAAGATGTTTTGCTTAGCTGAGAATTCAGGTTACATTTATAGATTTCGTGTATACACTGGCAACTTGCACAACATTTAGTGGTCAATACTGCTTGAATAAATGTAAAAAATGTAAAAAAAATGTAAAAAAGTAAAAAAACAAAAATTGTTCAGATTTCGCCTGGCTTGGGGAATATTTAGGGAGTTGGCGGTTAAAGGGTTAAACAATTTACATTAAACAATTGAGAAGGGAGCGAAACAATAATAAGCGAGCGAGTGAAGCATACAAGCATGTTCATAAGGGAAACAAAGCACGGTGTAAAACGTAAGTTTAAATTAAGTTTATAGAAATGCTCCCGCTGCGGATTGCAATAACATATTCGCGAGATAAAAGAACGCAGTAGGGAGAAATGAAGGAAGAGCCGCAAACAGCAAAGAACAAAAAATTCATTAAACAATTGAGAAGGGAGCGAAACAATAAGAAGCGAGCGAGTGAAGCATACAAGCATCTTCATAAGGGAAACAAAGCACGGTGTAAAACGTAAGTTTAAGTTAAGTTTATAGAAACGCTCCCGCTGAGGATTGCAATAACATATTCGCGAGATAAAAGTTTAATGAGAAGACACGAGGTATAAACGAACCACACGCCGTAGCACAACGTTAGGAGCTTCACTTCTGGCGCTGACGTTCGAGATTCGATTCCCGAGAGGGGATGCAATGCGTGTGTACGCATGAAGAGCACAGAATTAGGGCGAAACACGTGTCGCGTACTCTTTGCATAATTTGAAAGTAAACAATTTCAACCATTCTATGATCTGCTTCTCGCAACTGAAAGACGGCACATGGCGGATGTTAGCCGACTTGCTGACCGCAACGTTAGGGGCTTCACCTCTGGCGCTGACGATAGAGATTCGATTCCCGAGAGGGGATGCAGTGAGTGTGTACGCCTGATGAGCCCAGAATTAGGGAGAAACACGTGTCGCATACTCTTTGCATTATTTGAAAGTAAACTATTAAAACCATTCTATGATCTGCTTCTGGGAACAGAAAGAGGGCACGTGGCGGACGTAAGGCGACTTGCTGACCAACCACAAGCGTAATCTGGCAGGTAACCACCCATACAATCAGATTGTGATTCAGAAAACGAATGCCATGAATGTAATTACCACGATCTACATACTGTCAAATAAACGAAACGCACGCCGTAGCGCGATAGCTGTGAAAAGGGAGGTTCACAAAAAAACAGATCCTTAACAAATTGTTATTGGTATATTTTTGATCCGTTTAAAAAGGTTTTCTTTTCTTCTTAATAAAAGCAGTACTTCGCCGCAACGAACCGCGAGAATTTGACTATATATATCTGCTTCTCGCAATTAAAAGAGGGCACGTGGCGGATGTTAGACGACTTGATGATCAAGCATAAGCGTTACCTGCCAGGTAACCACCCATACAATCAAATTGTGATTCAGACTAGGAATGCAATGAATGTAATTACCCCGATCTACATACAAGGTGAAAGTCTTGCAACATTCAAAGATGATGGTTTGGGATAAGTACACCATGGAACATAAAAGAGCTTATGAAGCCTTGAACCGAAAAAAGCAAGATCAGATCTCAGAGATCGTAAAAAAAAAAATAGGAGGTAATGTCGTTTTACTCGCTGTAGATTTTAGTCAAACATTATTCCACGAGGGAGACCAGCAGATGAACTCAACGCGTGTTTAAAATCCATGCTTCTCCCACAGTTGGTTATATGTCGTGTGTTCTCGGGTAGGTACAACAAAAAATGTATACATTTAAGCATGTAATGGGCAAACAAAAAATGAGGTATACCCGAAGGCACTGCAGTAGTACTCAATGTAACTTTACTTCTTAAATGTTAATGTTTTACTGTTTAATAATTTATACGCTTCTTAAATGTTGTTCAAATTCTTTTATCAAAATACCAGCAACAGCGCAATGCACGATAACATGGAGTGAATACACCATACGCATCCGCAAACGGCCGCCCTGGTGTGCGCAGATAGGAGTTGATTCTGCAATAAAATAAAATAAAGATAAAAAGAGTAATACAATCATCACCCATAAAGCGGATAGTAGACGTGACGTACTATATGTGTACCAGATTTCAAGTCAATAGGTGAAACGGTTTGCGAGCTACAGGTGATTTAAAATCCTGGACAGACAAACGAATAGCCACGGTAGCAAATTATAGAAGAACATTTTACTGTTTAATAATTCATATTTATATGAAATGTGCTTCTTATATATTACTTCATATTCTCATATGATAATGATGTTAATGTTGTTTATATTGATTTCTATGTTATTGTAAGTGCATGTATGTGTGTATATGTATGTATGTATGTATATATATACAGGTACTCGTCGACGTACGACCTATGCAAGTTACGACTGTTCGACTTTACGACGCGGTCGACAGTTTTCCCCCGCCAGCTGTTGGCAGTGCCAGTTTCCCGCACTCTCAAGTCTCGCTACGCAGCAGTAAAAATATACGCAGCAGTGTTGCCCCACGTGTGTTTGTGTCTTGTTGTTTTGGCAATTTTCGATAATAATATAACCCTAACATGTCTACCAAGAGGAAATTGTCTCTGTGCACTCCTCAGCCTGCCAAAAAGGAAAGAAAGGCCATTGATCTAGACACCAAAATGATGATAATAAAACAGTATGAAGGAGGAAAGAAAGTGAATGCGATCGCATGTGATATGAAGTTATCACACTCTACTGTGTCGACTATTTTAAAGGACAAAAAATAGAATTCGTGAAGCTGTGAAAGGTTCTGCACCTTTGCAATCAACAGTGATTACGAAGCAACGTACCGGGCCCATCCATGAAATGGAGAAATTGTTAAACATTTGGACGGAAGATCAGATTCAAAAGCGGACGCCGTTAAGCCTCTTTACAGTACAGTCGAAGGCTAGAAGCCTGTTTGCGACTTTAAAGGAACGCGCTGGAGAAGACTACAGTCAAGAATTTGTGGCAAGTACTGGTTGGTTTAAGAGGTTTAAGAAAAGATTCCAGTTGCATAATGTTCGAGTGACTGGAGAAGCAGCAAGTGTGGATGAGGAAGGAGCTAGTAAATTTGTCGACAGTTTAAACGAAATAATTAAGGCTGAGGGTTATCTCGCAGAGCAGATTTTTAATGTGGATGAAACAGGGTTATATTGGAAGCAGATGCCAGGACGCACTTACATCCACAAAGAAGCCAAAAGCATGCCAGGATTTAAAGCACACAAGGATAGACTGACTCTGCTGCTTGGCGGGAATATCGCGGGGTTCAAGCTGAAGCCCTTCTTAATTTATCATTCCGAAAATCCACGTGCATTTAAGAATGTCAACAAGCACACTTTGCCAGTTTATTATAGGTCAAACCGTAATGCCTGGATGAACCAGGCTTTATTTGAGGATTGGTTCAGTAATTGTTTCATTCATCAAGTGCGTGAGTACTGTTTGGAGAGAGGAATTCCCTTCAAAATTATACTGTTGCTCGATAATGCGCCTGGACATCCACATCACTTAGCTGATCTCTATCCCAATGTGAAAGTGTTTTTTTTGCCCCCAAACACTACTCCACTTATTCAACCGATGGACCAAGGTGTGATTGCTACATTAAAGGCAAACTATCTCAGATCTGCCTTCGCCCAAGCCATAGCTGCAATAGATGCCGACCCGGAACTATCACTACGCGACTTTTGGAAACAGTATAATATTCTTAAGTGTATAAAGAATCTTGCTACCGCGTGGGACTCTGTGACGGAAAAGTGTATGAATGGCGTATGGAAGAAGTGTGTTAAGCATTATGTAAATACTTTTGCTGGATTTAACAGTGAACAAGAACTTGATGAGATTCGTGAAGAAATAGTGAAACTGTCAAAAGACCTTTCATTGGAATGTGAAATGGAAGATGTCGAGGAGTTGCTAGACCGGGAATCAGGTGAACTTACGAATGAAGAGCTAATAGAATTGGAAGAAGAAAGAGTGGCGGAAGAAGAAACAAGAGAATTGGAGAAAGACGAAGAGGAGGAGGTGCCACAACGAATGTTCACCACAAAGGGATTGTCAGAAGGTTTATCTCTACTGAATAAACTCCTCACTCATTTTGAAAAAATGGACCCAAATATTGAACGATTTGCGAGGATTGAATGGATGGCACGCGACACATTTCGTCCTTATTGCGAAATTTATGAAGAGAAAAAAAAACAAACAATTCAGACGAAGCTTACTATGTTTATGAAAAGAGCAACTCCTCCCATCACCCCGCCCGCAGCCACGACTGATGAGGGTGATATCGACAACCCGCAGCCAAGCACCAGTGGTGCCAGGAATTAAATGTACAGTACAGTATTTCTTATTTTGTACGTTTTCCACATATTAAACAAATTGTACTGTAGTATGCTGTGTTTGTCTTAGAAAGTAAGAAAATGTTGATAAAATATTACTTTAAAATGGTTACAATATCATTACCCAGTCTAATATTCTTACCTTAATTTAACATAGGCCGACTTACGTCCAGATCAACTTACAACCAGTCAGTCGGAACCAGTCGCGGTCGTAAGTCGACGAGTACCTGTATATAATATATATATATATATATATATATGTATATGTATATAATATGTGTATATATATATATATATATATATATAATATGTTTATGTATACATATATGTATATATATATATATATATATGTGTATACAGTATATATATATATGTATATATATATATGTGTATATATATGTGTGTATATATATGTTTATATATATATATATCTATACTAATAAAAGGCAAAGCCCTCACTGACTGACTCACTGACTGACTGATTGACTGACTCACTCACTCACTCATCACTAATTCTCCAACTTCCCGTGTAGGTAGAAGGCTGAAATTTGGCAGGCTCATTCCTTACAGCTTACTTACAAAAATTAGGCAGGTTTCATTTCGAAATTCTACGTGTAATGGTCATAACTGAAACCTGTTTTTTGTCCATATACTCTAATGGAGGAGGCGGAGTCACGTATTGCGTCATCACGCCTCCTACGTAATCACGTGAACTAAAAACAAGGAAGAGATTTACAGCACGAGTCAAACGCGGGAAAGAAGGTAAATGACGTTAATTTTTGAGTGTCTTTTAATACTGTGTAAGCGTACATATTAACACATGTGCAATTAAACGTGTGCATTTACGGGGTGATTTCTCTTGTATATACACATATGTACATATATATATCAAAATACCCGCGCTTATATATACATACATAGACATATATATATATATTTAAATATATATATATACATATCTACATATATGTATATATTTCAAAATACACGTGCTTCGCAGCGGCGAAGTATTGCTTTAAAATTTTTATTAAGTAGAAAAGTAAACCTTTTTAAACTGAGGGAAAATGAATCAATAATTATTTGTTAAGGATCTCTCTGTATACCACGTTGTCAGTTCGCCCCTCCGGTTGTAATATGTCCAAGCTGTGTGCTGAGCTTACTCTTGAGCATGCAACGTAGAGTTGGCCATGTGAAAATCAGTCCTGCCTCAAATCAATGTCAACCTTTTGTAGGGTCTGTCCCTGAGACTTATTAATTGTCATTGCGAAGCAGAGCCTTAGTGGAAATTGTAGGCGTTTGAATTGAAATGGGAGATCAGAGGGTATAACAGGGATGCGAGGAATAAAAACTCTCTCCCCTGAGCCACCGCCAGTAAAAATAGTTGCCTCAATGAGGTTCTTTTGCAGACACGTGACCTGAAGTCTCGTGCCGTCACAAAGTTTCAGTGGCTGTACACAAATCCACAATCGGTTTCATATTGTTTTCGTACCTTATCAATTGTGTAATGTGTTTTTTTGAACAGGTTTGATTCATCGAAGTGATCACTCCTGCTGCGTTCAGTCACTTCACGTGAGCCGCTCTCTTGTGTGATGTTGCGATGTCCACGGTTTATTTAATGTTAGCTAAGACCTGGCAGTTAAAAGTTTCTCGCTACAGCAATTTTAACTCTGTTACAAAGTGATCCAAACTGTCGTTTATACCTCGTGTCTTCTCATTAAACTTGTATCTCGCGAATATGGCATTGCAAACGGCAGCGGGTCAGTTCACGTGCTTACGTGGGAGGCGTGATGACGCGATATATTTTGATATATATCAAAATTCCCGCGCTTCGCAGCGGCGAAGTACTGCTTTAACATTTTTATTAAGAAGAAAAGTAAATCTTTTTAAACTGAGGGAAAATGAATCAATAATTATTTGTTAAGGATCTCTTTGTATACCACGTTGTCAGTTCGCCCCTCCGGTTGTAATATGACCAAGCTGTGTGCTGAACTTACTCTTGAGCATGCAACGTACAGTTGGCCATGTGAAAAGCAGTCCTGCCTCAAATCAATGACAACCTTTTGTAGGGTCTGTCCCTGAGACTTATTAATTTTCATTGCGAAGCAGAGCCTTAGTGTAAACTAGGGGGCTCTGCCCCCTGCTCGCTTCGCTCGCCAACCCCTGGTGTTGGGAATGACAAAGAGCGTGATGAATGAATGAGATATAGAATAGTGTGACGGTGTAGATGATGCAAATAGAAAGCAAACAATAAAGTGTGTGGCACAGTGTAAAGGTTTATTTGAAAATTTCTTTGTACACGCCGTTTAAGTGTAAAAGGTAATTTCAGCTCAGAACTTGTAAGGTCAATGAAGATGGTTATTGTTGTGATCAGAGTCAAGTTTGTCAGAGCTTAGAAAGAGTTGTGTCTCTCCAGGAAGTAATGGAATGACTTGGGTATTTATGTTTTGCACATTAATATTTTTTGGACATAATATAGTGCGTTGTGTTAAAAGGGGCATTTGGTCTAATGAGATTGCTGTTCCAAATCTCTCTGTAACTAAGTTGTCGCAGATAAAGGCTTGAGGAATTGTAATAATATGTGGCTGAAGTCCATCTGTATTGGTGAGTGTACCATCTCTCAGTTGTAATAAGCAATTGTTATGATCTGGTTCTGGACATCGTATCTTTTTTACTAACTGTATCTTTTGAAAGCAATGCCAATTGTCTGCGTATTTTAAGGTGCACTGAACAATAGCTGAGTGCATGGCATCTGGAAGAATAGCTAAGTACTGTCTAAAATCTCCTCCTCATAAAAGTACCTTTCATCCAAATGGAATATTATCATTCATAAACGTTTGTAGAAGTTTATGAATGGTGTTGAGTAAGTGACTTTATGCCATTGTACATTCATCAATAATTAACATTTTTTCAAGACGGATGTCACGTGCAGTGCCATCGTTAATGTTCATAGTGGATACCGATTTGTAGGATCTAATGCAGTTGATAAAGATTTCACTTTCAGGTACATCGTTAGTTAGAAGCTTTTGTAGATATTCAGTATATGAATGTAAAGAAGGCAGTCTAATTTGACCCTTTTGACAACAACGTGTAAATGTATTACTTGTATTGCCAGTTGTTTCTTCAGGGAAGTGAACTGAATGACAATGATTGCAAATGACATTCATTAATCCGAATGAATTTTCCTGGTGTATGTTTTGCTTGTGCCGTTTGAGAGGCGCGTTGTTGCATGTGTAGTATTTGGGACGTGTTGTTTTGGAGCTGTAATCGATTTGCCTGTGCTGTGTGAGAAGACTGTTGTAGCCTTCCTTGCCGTTAACGTATGTCTGAGACGGGAGGTGTTTCGTTTTGAATCCGTGACTGTTGCGATGCAGCACTTTGATTGATAGCTTGCGTCATGTGGATCTAGGATGTAGATTTGTGCATATTTGCGTTGTTGATTTGTTTCAGGGTGCACTGTTCCAATGCGATGCAGTATTTGTGCACATATGGGAAAGCAGTATGGGCCATTGCCTTTTGGTGGCCTGATATTTACTCCGGTAGATGCAAAAGCAAATGAACTATTGTAGGATCTAATGCAGTTCATAAAGTTTTTACTTTTAGGTACATTGTTAGTTAGAAGCTTTAGTTGAGCTTTGCGTTTTTGGAGTCGAGACATTTTTTCTTTTAGAAATATGGATAAGTAATAAGGAGTATTGCACTCACTGTTAATATGGAGCCTTTTCTGCGGTTGAACAGTTAATAGTGCCTTATTGTAATGAGATCCACCTATGCTGCATAGCCGTCTATTTTGTTGTTTCTTTCGTGTTCGTGTGTTTGTTCCTGTTATCCTTTCCTTTTCGTTTTGTACCCGTGACCGTGTATTCATGACTTGTTTCTTTCTCAGCATGCGAAATATGGATAAGTAATAAGGAGGATCGCAGTCACTGTTAATATGTTTCTTTTTCTGCAGTTGAACGGTTAATAGTGCTTTATTGTAAGGAGATCCACCAATGCTGACACCTATGCTGTCTAGTGTGAAGGTGTTGACGTTCACTTTAGAATATGTGGCTTTGGGTGTCACTTCTTATGGATGTGTGTGTGTGGGGGGGGTGGGGGGGGGGGGGTGAGGATTGTTGTAGCGCGAGCGTCTTCTTTCTTTTTGTGTTCCTGTGTCTTGTTGAATCCCCCTCTTTGTGTGTGTTCCGTCTGGTGCCTGTAGGGGGGGGGGGGGGTTGGTTGCCTTGCTGTTGTGCGCGGGCCTCTTTTTTTTTTTTTTTTTTTTGGGTCTAGTTTCGTGTGCAATGTGTTTCGTGCTTTGCCTGCGTTTGACTACTTTTTTATGTGCCTTTTCCTTTTTTCGGTGCTCGTTGCGCCTCATTTCTCCTTTTTTGTCTTTTTTCTGTGCTCACTCCTTTTTTCTGTGGTCTTGTCCGCCTTTCGCGGCCCCTCATCCGCCCCTCGCGGCCTCTGTTGTCCCCCTCTCGCGGCTCCTCATCCGCCTCTCGCGGACTCTTTTTGCGCCTGCGCAGTACGTCTTTTTGCAGCTACGGCCCATGGCCGGATGTGCCTGCGTCCATCATCCGGTTTAGCATTCTCGGTTAGTAATGTGGATTGGAGGTGTTTGAATTGAAATGGGAGATCAGAGAGTATAACGGGGATGCGAGGAATAAAAACTCTCTCCCCTGAGCCACCGCTAGTAAAAATAGTTGCCTCAATGAGGTTCTTTTGCAGACATGTGACCTGAAGTCTCGTGCCGTCACAAAGTTTCAGTGGCTGTACGCAAATCCACAATCGGTTTCATATTGTTTTCGTACCTTATCAATTGTGTAATGTGTTTTTTGAAGAGGTTTGATTCATTGAAGTGATCACTCCTGCTGCGTTCAGTCACTTCACGTGAGCCGCTCTCTTGTGTGATGTTGCGATGTGCATGGGTTTATTTAATGTTACCTAAGACCCGGCAGTTAAAAGCTTCTCGCTACAGCAATTTTAACTCTGTTACAAAGTGATCCAAACTGTCGTTTATACCTCGTGTGTTCTCATTAAACTTGTATCTCACGAATATGGCATTGCAAACGGCAGCGGTTAAAAATTTCAAATATCAAAATACCCGCGCTTATATATACATACATAGACATATATATATTATATATTAAATATATATTATATACATATCTACATATATATATTATATCAAAATACACGTGCTTCGCAGCGGCGAAGTACTGCTTTAAAATTTTTATAAGAAGAAAAGTAAACCTTTTAAACTGAGGAAAAATGAATCAATAATTTTTTGTTAAGGATCTCTTTGTATACCACGTTGTCAGTTCGCCCCTCTGGTTGTAATATGACCAAGCTGTGTGCTGAGCTTACTGTTGAGCATGAAATCTAACGTGGTTTGTGCCCTTCAGAATGAAAACAGTTTGCATTTACCTTTTTAATAAAAGGCGAGCTTTTAAGCCTGAGAAATCACCCCGTAAATGCACATGTTTAATTGCACATGTGTTAATATGTATTAAAAGACACTCAACAATTAACGTCATTTACCTTCTTTCCCGCGTTTGACTCGTGCTGTAAATCTCTTCCTTGTTTTCAGTTCATGTGATTACGTAGGAGGCGTGATGACGCGATACGTGACTCCGCCTTCTCCATTAGAGTATATGGACAAAAAACAGTTTCCAGTTATGACCATTACGCGTAGAATTTCTATATGAAACCTGCCTAACTTTTGTAAGTAATCTGTAAGGAATGAGCCTGCCAAATTTCAGCCTTCCACCTACACGGGAAGTTGGAGAATTAGTGATGAGTGAGTGAGTCAGTCAGTCAATCAGTCAGTCAGTGAGTCAGTCAGTGAGGGCTTTGCCTTTTATTAGTATAGATTATTTCTTTGGATTATTCATTTATTGCAGTGCACTGCACTTCTGCAGGCTATGTCGTCTGCATATTGATCTGACAAAATTTAACAGTGGATGCCCTTGGGAACAACACGAAGAAGCTGGTTCGAGGTCCGAGTTAACAATGGCCGCCACCAGCACCGTTACCCAGCAGGGTGCTTGCTGAAATTTGGCTACTGTTGACCGAAGAAGAAGAAGAAGAGGGGGGGAAGGCATGTCTGGAGGCAGGGGGAAAGGAGGAAGGATAGGAGAGTGGAGGCGAGGGATAGGAACTTTGAATGTTGGCAGTATTATTGGTAAAGGGAGAGAATTAGCCGATATGATGGAGAGAATGAAGGGCGATGTATTGTGTGTGCAAGAGAAAAGATGGAAGGGAGTAAGGCCAGGTGGATCGTAGGCAGGTTCAAACTGTTCTACCATGGTGTGGAAATGGAGGGGGATTATCCAGAAGGAACAGTATGTCAAGAGTAGGTGAAAAGAGAGTTGGACAGAGTAGTGGTTTGATGATGAATGTTGTTAGTGCATATGCCCCACAAGATGGATGTGCGATGTTTGAGATTTCTGGAGTGAGTTGGATGAAGTGGTGGAGAGTGTTCGCAAGGGAGAGAGACTGGTGGTTGGAATGGATTTCAATGAACTTGGGGGTGAAGGGAACAGAGGAGATGAGGAGGTGATGGGGAGGTATGGTGTCAAGGAGAGGAATAGAGAAGGTCAGATGGTACTGGATTTTTTTGGAAAAGGATGGCGATGGATGAAAGGATGAATACATATTTTAAGAAGAGAGAGGAACACAGGGAGATGTACAAAGAATGGAGGAAGACACACACAGGTAGAATATTTCCTATGCAGGAGGGTCCATTTGAAGGAAACTGGGGACTGCAAAATGGTGGCAGGGGAAAGCATAGTTAGGCAGCATAGGATGCTTGTCTGTAGGATGGCATTGAAGATCAAGGAGAGGAAAAGAGTGAGGGCAGAGCCAAGGATCAAATGGTGGAAGTTGAAAAAGGAAGAATGTAAGTTTGAGTGCAGAGAGGAGGTGAGACAGGCACTGGGTGGCGGTAAAAGTTACCAGATAGCTGGGCAGCTGCTGCAGGAGTGGTAAGGGAGACAGTTAAAAGAGTGCTTGGTGTGACAAATAGACAATGGAAGGAAGACAAAGAAATCTGGTGGTGGAATGGAGAAGTACAGGAGAGTATACAGAGTAAGAAGTTGGTGAAGAAGACATGGGATAGTCAGAGAGATGAGAAAGTAAACAGGTGTACAAGGAGATAAAGCACAAGGTGACGAGATAGACGGACAGAAAACGTAATATAGTTTGTGATAAAGTGACTGAGACCCTAATGTCCTGGCCGTGTGACTCATAAAGTATATCCCAGTCAGTGTCCTCAAAGGTATCTTTCAGAGCAGAAGTGATGATTAGCGAGCAGCAGTATGGTTTCATGCCAGGAAAGAGCACATCAGATGTGATGTTTGCTCTGAGGGTGTTGATGGAGAAGTACAGAGAAGGCCAGAAGGAGCTGCACTTGGCCTTTGTGGACCTGGAGAATGCATATGACAGGGTGACTGAGAGGAGTTGTGGTATTGTATGAAGAAGTCAGGAGTGACAGAATAGTACATAAGAGTGCTACAGGATATGTAAGACGGAAGTGTGACCGTGGTGAGGTCTTCAGTAGGAGTGTCAGATGCATTCAAGGTTGAGGTGGGATTACATCAGGGATCGGCTCTGAGCCCTTTCTTATTTGCAATGGTGATGGACAGGTTGACAGACGAGATTAGACAGGAGTCCCCGTGGACTATGATGTTTGCTGATGACGTTGTGATCTGCAGCAAGAGTAGGGAGCAGGTTGAGGAGACCCTGGAGAGGTGGAGATCTGCTCTAGAGAGGAGGGGAATGAAGGTCAGTAGGAACAAGACAGAAAACATGAGAGGGAGGTCAGTGGAATGGTGAGGATGCAGGGAGTATAGCTGGCAAAGGTAGATGAGTTTAAATACTTGGGATCAACAGGACAATTTTTGGGTAACACATGGAAACTTGATTAGGATCATTAGTTTCTGGGGTGTCAGGAGTGTAAAGGTGTGTGCTCAGTGTGATTCCTAGTAAAATCTGCCATGCTGACTGTTCGACTCTACACACTCTACACCACTTACTCCACTGATGTCCTTGTCGTGGACCTGGGAACTCACCCATCACTACATACCTCGATTTCCTAGCCATGACTCCAGCATCCATAACCATATTTAGAGGTCATACATCTACAGCCGTTTCGGGGGTCAGTGCCCACCAGTTTATCTTTTACAGCCCAGATTGGCTTAGTGGCAAAGGTAAAGGTATTGGCAAAAGGTAATTCATCCTAAACCTTTGTTTATTTCATACTCTTGTTCTCTCAGCATTTTTCTTTCTTGTTCTATGCTATGCATTTTTTTTTACCCATCATGCCTTGTGGCTTCACTCCAGAACTCCCATTCTCCTCTTTCACTGTATTTATAGCAAAACATGGTGTCTTAGGAACAGAGGAAAGTGAATTAGTAAAAGAGAAATAAGAGAGTGAATGAAACAGAGAAAGACAAGAGTGGAATACAACAAAAAGCACAGAACAAAAGAAAAAAGTGAGAAAGTGGGCCAGCACTTGTGCGACACCCCTTATACTGTACACATACCAGCAGGGGACATGAAGTGTCAAAGATACTCACCACGATGATCAAATCAATAAAATCACAAGCTCACGTGTACAAACTCCTCACAGTTCAGACGTTCACAAGACTGCAGGATGAAAACTGAACCTTCAGTACCTGAACCGAAAGAGAAAAATGGCCACAGCTAAAAAAAGAGAAAAATGGCCACAGCTAAAAAAAGAGAAAAATGGCCACAGCTAAAAAGGTATTTGCAACCTCAGATCCATTCACTGTCAACTAATTAACAATCCTGTGTGGTCCAAATGTGACACAAAGTGACATGCAGTTCATTAAATACAAAGCAGAGTACGGAACCACCACTCGGTCTCCAGCAGACGCACTGAGACATATTGGGTTTTAGGTATTTATTCGTGGACTTACCGGCTCTCACTTTATTTCTTGACTGTTCCTCTTCACCACAGAGAGTCTTCAGGTTCTCTTACTCTCAGACAGGATGAGTTCAGCTGGAGAGCCCAACAAGAATGAGCAGACCAGAATGTGCCGAGTGTCTTTAGAGGCCTTAGTCATCCAGTGCCGAGGGGTCTCTTTGTGTCTGTATGTCCAAGCAAAACTTGTAACAGAGTTTGACATTCCACAAGCTTCAGTCATACGTGAAGTGAAGAGCTGCAGGGTTACAGCGGCGGACATTTGCCACTTCTGTCACAGGGCCTGCCTTAACACTAGTGAGCAGCTGTTTGGTGACGGCTTTGTAATGTGACACTCGGACCTCCTGGAGGGGATGAAGGGCCACCATCTTCTTTTTCTACAACAGCTTCCACTGTGTCCAGGGTTCACTCTGTGATGGCGCAGGCTTTCCTGATGAGTTTGTTCAGGCATTGAGCTTCTTTTGAGCTTGTGAACACCACACTGGCTACAATGGACTGGTAGAACATTTCCAGCAGCTTGCTGCACACTTCGAAAGCCCTGAGTCTCCTTAGCAAGTCCAGTCTGCTCTGACCCTTCTTGTCCAGCACCACTGTGTGGTCAGACCAGTCCAGTTTGTTGTTGATATGGACCCCCAGGTACTTGTAGCTCTGTTCCAATTCCATACCCTCCCCCTGAATGCTGTCAGAGGCTCCCTGGAAGCCCACCACCAGCTCTTTTGTCTTGCTGATGTTGAGCTGCAGGTTGATGTACCTGCACAAGACAATGTCCTTCATAACCTTCCTGTACTCACGTCCATTATTAAGGAAACCTATGATGGGCAAGTCAACTGAAAATTTCTGTAGATGGCAACTGCTGGTATTGTGCGAAACATCTAAGGTGTGGAGGGTGAACAGGAAGGGAGACAGGACAGTTCCCTGAGGTGCTCCAGTATTACACACCGCCATGTCTAACACACAGTCATTCCCTCAGCATCACAAACTGCGGTTTGTTGGTCAGGTAGTTCATCATCCAGGAGATTGTGGGAGCATCAAGATTCAAAGTCTTGAGATTTTAACCCAGTCAATGAGGCTGAGTGGTGTTAAAAGCACTGGGAAACTCAAAGAACATCATCCTGACTGTGGTGCCCCCTTTGTCCAAGTGGGAGTAGACTGTGGACCATGGAGATGAGAGCATTAGCCACACCTATATACAGAATATCTGATAGGAAAACTGCTGAGGATGCAGATGTTCAGAAACCAAGGGTCATAGCTTTTTTAGGACCTCTCAAAATCTTCATGTAATATGAAGTATGATCAACTGGCCCAAAGTCCTTGGGATCGATGGAGTGTCCTTACTTTAGCACTGGGACCACACATGATGTTCTCCACAGTTGGGGAACCTTCTGGAAATTCAGGGAAAGGGAGGAGAAGCTCTGAAGGACCCCACCGAGCTCGCTGGCACATGTTTCCAGTACCTTGGGGCACTGAAGCCTTGTTTATGCAGAGTTTTCCTAGTTCTCTATTCACTTGATCAGCACAGACACGCTGTCCAGGAAGTGGAGGGGGGCTGGAGACCACAAGTGTGATGTCATTGTGTGGGAAGGTCGTACAGGGTGTAGATGGTAGTTGGGATTCAGAATTGGTGGAGGGCTGGACTGGCCTGTTGAAGATCTGCTTCAGTTCATTAGCTCTGCTCTTGTTCCCTTCCTCTTCACATTTAACAGTCTGCTTGTAGCCAGTGACAGTCCTCATCCCATCCCTCACACACTTCATGTTATTTTTGTTGTAAGTTGTGCTCACATTTGTCTCTGTAGTGGGCTTTCTCCTCACATTCTGCTTCTTCACTTCTGTCTGCACCTGCTTGACTTCATCTTTATCTCCACACCTGAAGGCTTTCTTCTTCATATTCAGCAGGACTTTCAAGTCTTCTTGTGATCCATGGCTTGACGGTAAAACAACAGCGCACTGTCTTTGTAGGGTCTGTTATCCACACAGAACTTTATGTACTTGTCATGGAGTCTTCAGATAGGCAGTCCGACTTCATGGCAGAGCAAAGGAAACCATTGCAGAGCACATAAAGCCGTCCCATGTGTATGCGTGCTAAGGTGAAGGCCTGTGAACACAGGCAGCCGTGCCATTAAGCAGTGGCGCACAGCTGTACACTGTCTGACTTGCCAGTGCTACCTGGAGATCCCGTTTTTGAATTCAAACAGACTGCTGTGAGCCTCTCCTGTTTGGAGATTTCTTTCAATTTCTTCCCAAACTCATAGACATTTACAGATTTCTTTGTGAAGGCCCCAGAGAGCTCTTTTGATCTCGGCATAGAGGTAACACATACTTCAACAACAAAGAGAAGACCATACTACATGTCTGAGGTTTAAATAAGAGGACAGGGTCAGACGAGAGCCTCTCGTGTGATATTCTCACTGTAGGAGGTGCCAGGTAACTTGTAAGCTTCACCAGTATGCCTCTGTGTTCTGCTCCTCTTCTGAGGTGCTTCCTTTGGGGCGGAGTGGTGGCTCTGAGGCTAAGGATCTGCTCTGGTATCCCGAAGGTTGCTGGTTTGAATCCCCGTCACTGCCAAAAGATGCCCTTGAGCAAGGCCCTTAACCTTCAAATGCATCAGGGGCGCTGTACAATGGCTGACCCTGCACTCTGACCTCAAGGGGTATGCGAAAACTAACAAATTCCTAATACAACAAATTGTATAAGGCGAAATAAAGAACAAAAAAAGGCAGGGCTTATGGCACAGGCACTCTGGTATACCCAACAGGGAAGGTGGAGACCAAGTACTCTGGCCTGTGTGATAGTAACTAAAAAGACCAGAATGAATGTACAAGGACAGCCCCATCCTCGTAGTGGTTTGATTATAATTATTGGGGTTCAAGCCAGTCAAGTGTGTGTGAGTGTCATAGAGAGGGGCGGTGACATCTTAGACTTTCAAAAGTCACCTGTTAAGTAGGACAGGCATGTAGTCCTGCTGGAGCAGCACTACTGAAAGGCACTATATACACAAAGTGTCAACAGTCATCGACAAGTCACTATACAGAGGCAATGGTGCTGTAAGAATTATGTTTCTAGAATTCTCTAGCGCCTTCAACACAATCCAACTTCTGCTCCTTAGGGACAAGCTGACAGAGATGGGAGTAGATTCATACCTGGTGGCATGGATCGTGGACTATCTTAAAGACAGACCTCAGTATGTGCGTCTTGGGAACTGCACGTCTGACATTGTGGTCAGCCACACAGGAGCGCCACAGGGGACTGTACTTTCTCCGGTCCTGTTCAGCCTATATACATCTGACTTCCAAAACAACTCGGAGACCTGCCACGTGCAAAAGTTCGCTGACAACACTGCTATCGTGGGCTATATCAGGAGTGGGCAGGAGGAGGAGTATAGGGACCTAATCAATGACTTTGTTAAATGGTGCAACTCAAACCACCTACACCTGAACACCAGCAAAACCAAGGAGCTGGTGGTGGATTTTAGGAGGACCAGACCCCTGCTGAACCCCACGATCATCAGAGTTGACTGTGTGCAGAGGGTGCAGACCTATAAATATCTGGGAGTGCAGCTGGATGATAAATTAGACTGGACTGCCAATACTGATGGTCTATGTAAGAAAGGACAGAGCTGGTTATACTTCCTTAGAAGGCTGGCGTCCTTCAACATCTGCAATAAGATGCTGCAGATGTTCTATCAGACAGTTGTGGTGAGCGCCCTCTTCTACGCGGTGGTGTGCTGGGGAGGCAGCATTAAGAAGAAAGACGCCTGTGGACACTTTTGTGACTGAAGACAGAGAAGAAAATTAAAATTAGTCAAAACCTTTTTATTGATACATACCAGACAAGGGTAAAATGACAGAGAAACACAGTCCTAGGACACCGCACTTCATCTGCCTCGAGCGCAGATGTCCTTGCTCTTTTATACCTTTCTAATCTCCTGATCGTTGACCACGTAAGAAATAAAAATAGCGTCCTGACTCATTGTATTTTTCCAATTTTGTAAAGTCATTACCCTAAAGGTATATTTTCTTGTCACACACATCATCAAAAGAAAACTTCCAGAAAGTATACATGCTTTTTGTCACGTACGCAAAATACAAACAAGTTTCATCATTCTGTCCTATTTTCTGTACACACATACATTTTGTTCAATTACATCATTTTATGTTTTTACACTCCTCCCTTTTTGAACAAAATGATGTGGGCAATATAACTCTATCTTGAAATGGTTGATGAAGGGGAAGGGGGGGAGAAAGGGGATGGGGAGGAGAAAATGGAAGAAGCTATACGAGACATGCGCTCCTCATGTAGCATATATGCCCTTTCCATAGAGGCGGTAAAGTACTTAGATATTATATAGCGAAACAAAGGGATAATACAACAACCAACCAGGAGGAGGAGGCAAAATGTCACAACCAAAGAAATGAAAACAGATCTTATCCATTGTCCCCAGGATCCGAAGGAGGATGCAAACCACTGATCCCAGGGATTTGTAATGCCAGAATTAGTGGAAAGTTCTTTAGAGAGAGCAGTGAGGCCTGCCAATGCACGAGTTATTGATCCATCTGGCGCGGTATTATTTGGAATATATGTACAACAAGCATCACCAAACATAGCACAGACACCTCCCTTTTCCGCAAGTAACATGTCCAAGGCTAGACGATTTTGCCAAGTCCTGAGTCATGTAAAGAGGGGTTCTTCAAAGTAATGATCAAGGGGTTACAATGGTTGTCAGCACATTCATGAGAGGCCATGTCCTTTTATGATAGAAAACCGATTTTTCAAACCGTATTTTTGGGCCTCAAAAGGTTGATAACCCCAGTCCTCAGTTCCAGTGTTAGCAAAAACCCATTGCCAGTTGTCGCAGTTACTTCCCCTCATACACACGTATTTGTCAGACCCGGTCCACTGGGCTTGTCGACCAGTCCCACAGTTGATAATAGAGCAGAAATCAAACTGCACTGATGTGGTAATTCCTAACGGGAAAGTCAAGGTGACCAGGGCAGCAGACAAGGGAAAAGAAAAGCATAGTAGCACAGCAATCAAGGGTGCCATCTCTTGCAATGTGAGGCGTGAATCCAGGCAGGCAGTCCTTCAACTTTCACGGCGTGTGGTGTGGACAGAAGAATTTGGAATGGTCTTCTTCACCTAGGCTGATGCCAGTGTTTCCTCCGAGTATCTCGAACCAGGATCCAGGTGCCCAAGGGAATTGGTAAATCCTTGGAAAGGGGGCTGGTCCTCCAGGCTTGATTAACCTGCTGGTGGATTTCCTTCAACGAGGTTCATAATCCTGCAAGACTAGAGAGAAGATCATTGTCCACAGTATGCAAATTCACATTTCCTACAACCATGCCAACGGGCATGGGACGTCCGGTCAGAATCTCAAACGGCGATAGTCCCAGTTGTCGGTGTGTCCGTCCCCTTAGTCCCATTAAAGCTAAGGGTAGTGCATCCGGCCATGATAAATTAGTTTGTTCACAAATTTTTGCGAGTTTAGCTTTTAAAGTGCCATTGCATCGTTCTACGATGCCTCTGCTTTGGGGATGGTATTTACAATAGCCAGGTGGTTAATTCATTTATAATGGAGTTCACAAAATGAGTGCCATTATCTGTAACTTTTGAGGGATACCCCATCTTGGAATAATCTCTTTAATTAGTGCTTTAGCTACTGTTTTGGCATCGTTGTGTTTTGAAAGGAAAACCTCTACCCATCGGGAGAACACATCGACAATCACAAGACAATATCGGTACCCTTTAGACGGGGTTAGTTCAATGAAATCCATTTGGAGGTGTTCAAACGGACCCATTGGATTAGGGGTAACGGCGGGACTTACCTGGGTACCTTTTCCCACATTAAACTTTTGACATATTGCACAGCATCTGCAAAATTGCTCTGCATATGTAGAGAAACCTACAGCTTCCCAATGTTTTTCAACATCTCGAACCATGGCATCTCTTCCTGCGTGATCGAGGCCATGGGCGATTTTTGCCATTCCTGGGAAAGAGGCTTTTGGGAGAAAAGGTTTGTTAGTGTGTTTATGAGTCCAGACTCCATCAGAGAGGGACCCTTCTTTGGACCATTTTCTCCTTTCGATATCCGTGGCTGCACTCTGTAAAGAAATAATTTGATTATCAGGGTCCTGGTCATTTCTCTGTTGGTGTGTTATTATATGCAGCCTCTTTAGCAAAGTGGTCAGCTAATTCATTTTCTTTGCTAACAGGATCCTGTTTTCCTGTGTGAGCTTGACATTTAACAATCGCTAGCTTCGATGGTTTGGTTATAGCTTCTAAAAGGGATTCGATCAATTTCTGATGTTGGATGGGTTTGCCAGTACTGGTCTTAAATCCACTTAGTTTCCATAGTGCTCCATGATCATGGCAGACTCCAAAAGCATACCTGGAATCTGTATAAATTGTTACGATCTTCCCTTCGGACAGCTGACATGCTCGAGTGAGTGCTACGAGTTCAGCTGCTTGTGCACTTAAGCTTGATGAAATTCGATTTGCTTCCAGCAGGCGGTCCCCTTGGACCACTGCGTAACTAGTTGAGATGTGAAGTTTTGGCTTGTACTAGGATAGAATGTACAGCGTGAGGCACTTTAACTGTTAGGGGGCTCATGAGAACTACATCCGTGCTTGCTAATACAGCTTCTGTTGTTGCAGCCACAGCACGAAGACACGGAGGAAGTGCTGCGGCCACTGGATCCAGTTTTTTTAGAAAAATAAGCCACCGGTCTTTGTTTATCTCCATGTTGTTGCGTCAGTACTGCATTCATAAATCCCTGCTTTTCGTCCACGAACAAAGTGAATGGACGAGAATGATCAGGCAAACCTAGCGCGGGCGCAGATAGAAGAGCAGTTTTGAGGTTACAGAGAGCCTTCTCAGCCTGTTCATTCCATAGGACCTGGCCAGAAAGGAGGATGCCAGGAGTATTAGCCAATTGTTGCAACGGCTGTGCTCTTTCAGTAAAATTTAGAACCCACTGTCTGTAGTGGCTGTAATGCGATCGCTAGAGAGAGCTCTTGTTCCATACGTAATGTCATGACCTAGATATTTTACAGTTGTTTTGATTAGCTGCAGCTTAACCTTAGAAACTTTATGGCCATTTTCCCCCAGAAACAGCAACAATTTCTGAGTATCTATTGTACAATTTTCTTCCGTAGCGCTACATATCATTTCCATCTACATACTGTATCAATGTCCTATTTCCGGCCAAAAGCCTTCTAAATTTTGGGCAAGAGCTTATCCATAAACACAAGGGGCTTCAGTGTATCCCTGAGGCATGACGGTCCATGTCCAACGGCGGTACCGCGTTTGACGAGATCGGGATGTACGGCGGAGATGCCAGCCTCTGCTTCGGGAGACAGAGGATATTGGGCACGGTGCGGGCGGAAGGAGGATTTCGGGTGGATCACCAGAGGCTCACAATGGGCTATCCTTAAACGGTCAGGAGTATCAAAAATACCTGGAGTAACTTGTAACCAGTCTGTTCTTTCAAGGCATTTTTCTACCCATGGTCCTATTTCCCCCCATTTAACAGTGCGTGATTTAGCTAAGGGAATATGAGGCACTGTGCCGCCAAGATAAAATATGTGCTGTGAGCATGTAAGATGAACAGAAGCAGCTGCCTTTGTGGGTTTCGGGGCAAATACCAGAAGTAAGGAAAGATTCTAGCCAGGGGGTGTCTACTTCTATAGGGAAGTATTGGGCAGTACAGTGTAAAATGTCAGGGGCCTGTAAATTGGGAAAAAGACAAGGGGAAAAAAAATGTAAGAGAGAGTTTGGGGTAAGGGGTAACTTGGGGGTTGAACAGAAAAGAAAACGATGCAGTAAGGTATGTCCGCCAGGACGTGACTGGACTTGAAGAGGTTTTGATACTTGAAGAAGGTGAGGTTGTCCAGAAGCAGTAAGCACAGTAACAGTTTCGTTCGAGGCAGGGACCTTTGCCAGCGAGAGGGTAGATCGAGTGGCACCAGTGTCGATTAAGAAAACAGTCTCAGTGCCATCAACGAACAATGTCAGTAAAGGATCAGTCTCTGAATTATGGGTGAGCAAAGGTAGTTGAAAAAAAAATGGCTGGAGGTCCCAGCGTTTTCCTATGGCCAGTATGGTTGGTCAGGGGTGTCAGAAAAAACAGGTGGAATAAGGGGAGGGGGGGGCTGTTGCTGTCTGTGAGGGCACTCCGACGAAAATGTCCAGTTTCACCACAGGCGTAGCAAGAGAAGGAATTAGCATTGGAATTTAAGGGAGAGGGAATAAAAGGATTCTTATTGTGGTCAACAGGAGGAGCTCTAAAACCACCTCGTCCTCGTCCTCGTCCCCTTCCTCTAAAGCCATATCCTCGACCTTGGTCAGGAGCATTCCTGGTATAATAGTTCATCTGTGCTATCAATAATTTGGCATGAGAGTCCGATTCCTTCTGCTTAGTTTGTTTTTCGGCATGTTCAGCATGTCGTTTGACTTCATCAAACGTGGCACTTTCCCACTCAATACAGGAAGTGCGGACCTTGTTTTGTATATCAAGGCGCAAACCGGAAACAAAAGGTGGAACTGCAGCTCAGGTGCGGTCATCAGCATTTCCCAAGCCCGAGTGATTAGCCATAAGGTCTTGAATCCTATGTGCCCATTCATCAACCGTTTCGTCTCTCTTTTGTTTTGCAGCAGAAATAAGGGACCAGTCCGTTCCTTTTTTATATTTTTCTGCAATATTTTGTCTCAACGCCTCCCATTGTGGGTTAAATTCGCCTTCTCCACCTATCCCCTGTCCTCGAGTTAAAGCTGGGTTCCATACCCATGGAACGTCATTGCGGACACCCCTGCTAACAGTGGCCCATGTGGTCCCAAGCTTTCGACGAAGTACCTGGGTCCATTCAGCAGCATTAGGCTTATACATGCTATCTAACTGATCAAGTTGTTCAACAAATTTTAGTCCTCCTACTTCCTTTGGATCTGGAGGTGCATTCACGACATTTTAGTTCTTGGATGTCCCAGTTCCGATTTATCATAACTGTTGTGGGATTTTGGGGTCCGGCTGGATGGGCAGGGTTATAATGGGGATTGGGAACTTCTATTAAAGGGCAAGTAAGTAAAGGTGAAGGATCAGAAGAGAAAAAAGTTGGAGCTGGTTTGTGACTTCGAGTGCATTTGGAGACGGGGGTTTGTCTAGTACAGGGTGGGTCATCACGATGGGTAGAGGGGTCATAGTGATCTGTGCCTGGGGAATCATCAGGGGAAACTTCTGCTAGTTGTAGTGCAGGGGGGGGCAGTCGGAATGGGGATAGAGGAGGGGATAATGGAGGTGCCTGAGGTTGGTACTGAGGAGGGGAAAAAATAATAGGATAAAGGGGGTCTTTATTTGAATTATTCTTCCTTTTCCTCCCATCTGCCTGTGGTTCAGTGCCTATCTGAACTTTCTGTAATGTAATTAGTAATTCCTCTTTCTCCTTTTCAGCCTTTCCCTCATTTGCCCGCAACAATTCATTCTGTTTCTGTACTGCTTCTAAATTTCTGTCTTTTATTACTAATTCCCATCTATCGAACATATCCATTCGATACGGTCCACTATTATAACAACCCTGCTTATTCCTACACAGGATCTTCCTAGTTTCCTGTATTTCACTTACATCTCCTGTCCCCTCTATCGGCCAACGCCCACCACTCTGTCTATTCCATTTCTTACATGCCTTCTTGAAATCTAAACCTGTCTTCTTTTCTATTAATTTTCTAGGAGACCCATTTTTACGGGGCGTCTGTTGATCCTCCGAAAATAATTCTTCCAGCATTAATGATTTCGGTCCCCCTGTGCGGCGATTAACAGGCTTACTGTTATAAGTTCCCCTTGCTCTCCCGGGTTCTGTATTTAATTTTCCAACTATTTTTCCATAGCGCTACATATCTTCCATAGCGCTACATATACTGATTCGCCTAATCCCTTGTCCGTATGAATCAGCGAGGTATTAAGTGTGCCACTCACTATTCCCTTACTGTTCCCTTCTTTTTCCCAAGGGGAGACACCTAACTATCGGTCCTTTCCCAGTTCCCAGGAGAACACGGTATTGTTGCTTATTCCGTATGTAGATTTATTTATTTTTCCATAGCGCTACATATCTTCCATAGCGCTACATATCATTCCGTTCCTAACAGCAATCCTGCAATCTGTGCTCTTTTCGGTTTATATTTCCATACCACCCCGTTACTCGTCCCGTTAGCCTGTCCGCTCACATCCCGGATTCCAGCTCAGGTGACTTCGTGTCCGATTCGGTTCAGCAGAATACTACATCAATACGTCCAGCCGAGTCTAGGATATGGGTGAGGCCAGTATCCTTTCATCAGACCTTTCGTATGCGTCAAACTGCTTGGGTCAAGTCTCCATCACCTTAAGCAACCCGTTGAGATATGAGTATGACTAGACGGTCAACAGGAAACTCGCCCTCCCGTTATTTAGAAAATAAAAAAATGTTCGGAAATCCCCCGGTGCTTACCCCAGCCTGGAAGTGTGCAAGCTCTGTCTGGAAATCCGTTCAGTCACTGTGGATGTAGCAAAGAGGAGACCAGGGACTCCTCACGCAAGAACTGTTTCAGGACAGGGCAGTCCTAACTTTTGCTGGAGCTGCATGCTCTGCTGCCGGAGCGCTCAAGTTGACGGCAGTCCGCTGGTAAGACGGATCACTGAAATGGTCTCGCTGGAGGAGTCGACCGGCCGTCTCCTGCCCCACGTCCGGGCGCCAAAAACTGTGGACACTTTTGTGACTGAAGACAGAGAAGAAAATTAAAATTAGTCAAAACCTTTTTATTGATACATACCAGACAAGGGTAAAATGACAGAGAAAACACAGTCCTAGGACACCGCACTTCATCTGCCTCGAGCGCAGATGTCCTTGCTCTTTTATACCTTTCTAATCTCCTGATCGTTGACCACGTAAGAAATAAAAATAGCGTCCTGACTCATTGTATTTTTCCAATTTTGTAAAGTCATTACCCTAAAGGTATATTTTCTTGTCACACACATCATCAAAAGAAAACTTCCAGAAAGTATACATGCTTTTTGTCACGTACGCAAAATACAAACAAGTTTCATCATTCTGTCCTATTTTCTGTACACACATACATTTTGTTCAATTACATCATTTTATGTTTTTACACGCCTCACGCCTGGACAAAACTGGTGAGGAAGGCAGGCTCTATTGTAGGCACGGAGCTGGACAGTTTGACATCTGTGGCAGAGCGACGGGCGCTGAGCAGACTCCTGTCAATCATGGAGAATCCACTGCATCCACTAAACAGGATCATCTCCAGACAGAGGAGCAGCTTCAGTGACAGACTGCTGTCACCGTCCTGCTCCACTGACAGATTGAGGAGATCGTTCCTCCCCCAAACTATGCGACTCTTCAGTTCCACCCGGGGGGGGGGGGGGGGGGGGTGAACGTTAACATTCAACATTACACAAAGTTATTGTCTGTTTTTACCTGCATTATTATCAATCTTTAATTTAATATTATTTTTTGTATCAGTATACTGCTGCTGGATAATGTGAATTTCCCCTTGGGATTAATAAAGTATCTATCTATCTATCTATCTATCTATCTATCTATCTATCTATCTATCTATCTATCTATCTATCTATCTATCTATCTATCTATCTATCTATCTATCTCTATTATATAAATGTATGGTTTTTAGTTAGGGTGGGACATGATTAAGTCTTCTTATCATTCAGCTTATAATTCCAAATGTGATATTTTTTTAATATTATGATAGGGAATATTTTGGGTATAGGATTTAAACTTTATTTATTGGGCTTTTGTGATTTATTTATTTTCTTAATATTTATTGGGTTGTGCCTCTCCTGTCCTTCCCGTAGCACTTGGCCAAATGTATACACTATTTTTGACTCTCTTGGCTTCGAGTTTAGAACTGACTTTAATTTCTGAGAAACTGGAGACCCCAATCAACACCAGGGGTTACCACCACACACTCTATAACCTTAACAGAGTTACCATTCTTTTACTCCCTGAGAAAAGCCAAGCAAAATGACACCTTTTAATTGGCTAACTAAAAAGATTACAATATGTAAGCTTTCGAGGCAACTCAGGCCCCTTCTTCATGGAAGATGTAATACAGAGACTGGAGTTCCCTGTGTTTATATACACACTCTAGGACAAGAAATAACATTGGAAAATATTTAAATGAGAAATTTTAAATGTAAAAAATTAATAGATTCATTCAGGCGAGGGTTAATTTAACAAGAGAGAAAAGAACAATGTATTGTCAAGATCTCTGGATAAGATTAACTGTCCAACAAAGTCTTTTGAAGTTTGTAATGAGTTTTTTCAAAACAATGTGGGTCTGTAGTCGGGTTGTCTGTCATTCTGAGAGATCTGAACAATCCTCATATCTGGCCATAAAACTCTTGTCTTTATTCAATCCATGTTGTAAAGTATTAAATTTTAGCATAAGTTTAACTTCCCATTCTTTTCTCTCTTGCTGTGTTTTGAAGTTGCCCATAAGCACTGTAACTTTAAAGTCCTTCTCACAGTGTCCATGGCTGTTGAAGTGGGCCGCCACAGGAACATCTGTGTTGCCATGTTTAATGTGGCACCTGTATAAATTCATTCTCTGGCGGAGTGTGTGTCCAGTTTCTCCCACATACAGTGCAGTGTCAGGACATTTCATGCAGAAAATTAGGTAGACTACATTAGATGATCTGCAGGAAAATGATCCCTTTATGTGATGTTCAAGTCAGCAGTGTGCTATAACTATACGGTCTGGATCATAGATGTGGGCACATGTTTTGCATCTTTTCTGTAGGCATGGAGATGTGCCATTTTCTGTTTTTAGTTTTTCCAGGATCCCGGTCAACTGTAAGTATTTTATTCATTTTTCAATCAGTGCACTTTACTCTGTTATAACAACTGTGACTTTTTTGATATTTTTTCACTTTATTTATTTATATTGTAGATACACTTTTTCACAAATTATTTTTACTTACCTTGTCCCGTTCCTCAGTGATATTTTTTCTATAGACAAACATTTACCTGAACCAATTTTACAATAAGTTACCTGTTGATCCTGGCAGCCTTGTCATTGTTTGGCGCTGGGTGTTGTTCATCCTCGATTTCACCTTTTCGTCACCTGGGGTTTCCCTTTCTTTTTTAGATCCACATCCCTGATGCGGCTTTATCATATATACTGAAATTAACTGCATATTCTTTATTAGTTTAAGGCATCTGATTGTAATAACCTGTAACAATATAATGGTGCACCCAATAGCCAAACTATTCCAAATACCATAGCTGCTTTAGCATTGCTCATCTCAAGTATTTATCTCACTGTATCTGAGTGTGGAATCACAGCTCTACAGCTGATCAGAAAGAGAATTATCGGTATAGCATCAAGCACACGCTGCCTCCGCCATGCTGTCTATTGAACTGCTCTCATCCGACAAACGCGTCAGAGCCTTTCCTGTATGGACCTCACGGTTTCACAAACAGTTTCATCCCAAGAACTCTAAACGCACTCGATCAGTCCATCAGGTGCTCCTCATAGAACTGTTTGGACTTATTAGTACAATTACTTCACTGTAAACTTGCGATACAGTTATAATATTGAACAGCCTGAGCCACTTCATAAAGTGCGTATTTACATATGATGACGATATCATCTTTAAGATGAAATGCAGCAACATACGTTTATTATATTTTACAGATAAAATGTTAACATCATTTAAATACAACAATACTACAAACCTTCGGTGCCTTCTGTGATCCTGGGAAATGTGAACTTGCTAACAAATAAGATCGACGAACTGGCCGCGCTGGTCAGAAATGTCAGGACCTACAGAGAATGCAGTTTGTTGTGTTTTAGTGAAACTTGGCTAACTACCACCATCCCAGATGCTAACATGGAGATACCCGGGTTTAGCACAGTTAGAGCGGACAGAGACGCAAATACCTGCGGGAAGCACAAGGAGGAGGACTTGCACTCTATGTGAACACAAGGTGGTGCAACTCTGGACATGTAAACGTTAAAATCTCCACTTGCTGCAGGGACATCGAACTGTTGGCCATAAGTCTGCGTCCCTATTACTTGCCCAGAGAGTCTGGACACATCATTGTTGTTATTGTATACATCCCTCCTCGGGCGGACGTGGAGACAGTGAGTGACATCATCCATTCTGCTGTTGCTAAGTTACAAACACAGCACCCTGAGGCACTTGTGCTAATCGCTGGAGACTTTAACCATGTAACGCTGGACAGAACATTACCTGCCTTCTCCCAGTATGTGGATTGTAACACCCGGGGAAATAGGACTATTGACCTTCTGTATGCAAACGTTAAAGACGCATATAGCGCCACCCCGCGCCTGAGCTTGGGAAAGCAGATCATAACCTGGTTCTGCTTCAGCCTCACTACAAACCAAGAGTGAGGGTCCTACCTACAACCACACGCTCATTCAGCAAGTGGTCCCCTGAGGCAGAGCAGGCTCTGAGAGACTGGAACTACAGACTGGGATATCCTGCAGGGATCACATAGTGAGAACATTGAGGAGGTTGTTGACTGCACTACTGACTACATCAACTTCTGTATGGACATTGTAGTTCCAGTAAGACCAGTATGCTGCTATGCTAACAACAAGCCATGGATTACAAGTGACATCAAGGGCCTTTTGAACCAGAAGAAAAGAGCTTTTAAACGCGGTGATCAGTATGAGCTCAAGAGTGTGCAGAAGGAACTCTGAGTCCAGCTCAGGACGGCGAAGGAGCAGTACAGGAGAAAGCTGGAGAAGAAGTTGCAGAATAACAGCATGAAGGAAGTGTGGGATGGAATGAAGATCATCACTGGCTGCAGCTCGAAGCGGGGTGCCACCATCGAGAGAGACGTGGAGAGAGCAAACCAAATGAACAACTTCGTTAACAGGTTTGACCACCCTAACCCACTCTCAGCTCAATATTGCACCATCCACCCATCCTTCTGCTGATACCAGCATAGGAGAGAGTTTCCCCCCACCTACAATTACAGCAGCCCAGGTAAGCAGAGAGCTGAGGAGACTTCATGCCAGCAAAGCAGCAAGTCCAGATGGAGTATCACCACAACTGCTGAAGGTCTGTGTGTTGGAGCTGGGGAATCCTCTACAGCGCATCTTCAACCTGAGCCTAGAACAGGGGAGAGTCCTGAGGCTTTGGAAAACATCTTGCATCACCCCAGTCCCAAAGGTATCACGTCCTGGTGAACTGAATGATTTCCGGCCTGTCGCTCTGATGTCACATGTGATGAGAACCATGAAGAGACTGCTGCTTCACCACCTGAGGCCACAGGTCCAGCACGCCCTCAACCCTCTGCACTTCGCATACCAGGAGAAGGTGGGAGCGGAGGATGCCATCATCTACATGCTACACCGATCCCTCTCCCATTTGGACAAAGGCAGTGGTGCTGTAAGAATTATGTTTCTGGACTTCTCTAGTGCCTTCCATACCATCCAACCTCTGCTCCTTAGGGACAACCTGACAGAGATGGGAGTAGATTCATACCTGGTGGCATGGATCGTGGACTATCTTACAGACAAACCTCAGTATGTGCGTCTCGGGAACTGCAGGTCTGACATTGTGGTCAGAAGCACAGGAGCGCCGCAGGGGACTGTACTTTCTCCGGTCCTGTTCAGCCTATATACATCTGACTTCCAAAACAACTCGGAGTCCTGCCATGTGCAAAAGTTCGCTGACAACACTGATACCGTGGGCTTCATCAGGAATGGGCAGGAGGAGGAGTATAGGGACCTAATCAAGGACTTTGTTAAATGGTGTGACTCAAACCACCTACACCTGAACACCAGCAAAACCAAGGAACTGGTGGTGGATTTTAGGAGGACCAGACCCCTCATGGACCCCGTGATCATCAGAGGTGACTGTGTGCAGAGGGTGCAGACCTATAAATACCTGGGAGTGCAGCTGGATGATAAATTGGACTGGACTGCAAATACTGATGCTCTGTGTAAGAAAGGACAGAGCCGACTATACTTCATTAGAAGGCTGGCGTCCTTCAACATCTGCAATAAGATGCTGCAGATGTTCTATCAGACAGTTGTGGCGAGCTCCCTCTTCTACGCGGTGGTATGCTGGGGAGGCAGCATAAATAAGAGGGATGCCTCACGCTTGGACAAACTGGTGAGGAATCCAGGCTCTATTGTAGGCATGGACCTTGACAGCTTGACATCTGTGGTGGAGCGACGGGTGCTGAGCAGACTCCTGTCAATCATGGAGAGTCCACAGCATCCACCGGACAGGATCATCTCCAGACAGAAGAGCAGCTTCAGCGATAGACTGCTGTCACTGTCCTGCTCCACTGACAGACTGAGGAGATCGTTCCTCCACCACACTATACGACTTTTCAATTCCACCCGGGGGGGTAAACGTTAACATTATACAAAGTTATTGTCTGCTATACCTGCATTGTTATCACTCTTTAATTTAATATTGTTATTATCAGTATGCTGTTGCTGGAGTATGAGAATTAATAAAGTATCTATCTATCTATCTATCTATCTCTATCTATCTATCTATCTATCTATCTCTATCTATCTATCTATCTATCTATCTATCTATATCTATCTATCTATATCTATCTATCTATCTATCTATCTATCTATCTATCTCTATCTATCATTTCTTTTTCTTCGGTTATTTTCTTGACTAATAGCGCACTTGTTCTGTTAAACTTGTACCTTTTGTGAAAGTGCTGATTTGATATTTGGACTTTACACATTATTCACTTCATGTCTACATTTTGTCATTTGTCTTTTAGATGTGTGTTCGACATTTTTGTCCTGCTACACTGACACAGATCTTTGTAGACATGGAGCACACGTGAAATGCCTGTGTTCATAAAACGAGATATTAAATACCCAATACACCTCACTAACAGATGACCAAGGCTTGAGCCGAGAGAGCAGAGCTCCGTCACTGGGGTGTGATGGGACAGCAGGCTGCTTGTGCTCATCGACTTGTTTACAACACAAAAGACGCTGATGAGGAGGTGCGAGGGGATTGAAGGTGGGCCGGGATTACCAGGTTTTTCATAGGATTTGGTCATTCAAGTGTTAATGTTCACATTGTGGAAAGAGAATGCAGACACGGGTTCAAGGGTCAGGTCATGTCTCCCCCATGGCTTTCTCTGGCAATAAGGAGTTCTGGCTCGTCTGATCAGTGGTCCTTAAGTGACGGCCACTTCCTCCATAGGGCCAGAAGGGGCGGGGCTTTCGTAGTTAGGCGTCAGAAGAGGTGGTCAGTGACAGCGCCCCCTCTTTCCGTGGGTGGCATTACTCACCATGGCAGAGCCTTGAAGGTGTCCCCTAAAGTGTGCGTAACAACGTGTACTAAGAAACAAAATGCAAATCCAATCAATATTGAAGTGAAATTTAGACATCCTTTGGTGAAATCACAAAAATAAAGAAAGAAAGAAATCGGAAGAAGAGGACGACTAAAGCGGACAACAAGACAAACAACCAGAAAGCCAAAGGAGCAGCTGTCACCCTGCCGTCCTTCGGTGTCTTGTGTGACAGCATCAAGTACTGGACACCTGAGGCATGGAGCTAACGGGCCCTTTGATTTGCACTTGTCAGGTGACAAGGCCACCTCTGCCGGGGGCTCGTCCATGGCTCGACTCCAAGGTCCTCATAAGAGTGGTGGAGATCTCCAGATGAGGCCTTTGAGATTCATCAGGCCGAGTTACCAAAGGACTGAGCTTGAAGGACATTGGCATGTCTGACTTTTGCCAAATTGTAACCCGTGTCTGTGGGGACCAAACTGAAGAGACAAATGTCACGTTTTCTGGTGTAGACGAGAGGAAATAAAAAGTGCAAACCCTCACCTTGCAGTCCCTCAGCCAGCCCGTGTCCTGTGTGTCCATTGAAAGTGGCCATCATCGTGGTGCTTGAACTGAGCCCTCTGTGCCCCTTTTCTCTGGTGCTGATCCTCACTCTTCCTGACGTCCTCACTCAAGTCCCACTCCAGATAGGCCTTCATGGTGTTTCCATTCTCGTGTTTACCTTTCAAATGGTGGCTTCTGTCCTCCTGCTCCTCCTCATCACTCTCTAAAGTTTCCGAGGCTCCACTCTGCTTGACGTTTGTCACTGCCCTTTGCTGTCAGTCACAGGAAGATTCAATGAAATTGTTTTATATAGCGCATTTCATTGACCTATAGAATTGTAATGGTATACAAGCTCAGAATGTTCTAGAAGGGCAAATTTCCAGGATAGTAAAGTCAACCTGCCAGTCCATGTGACAGTCACATGAATATGTCTATTATAAATCAGTGCAGTCACCAAGTGCCAATGCCAGCGTACTCATACATTTAACAGAGAAAGATCAAATAAAGTTATAGCGCCATTCACAGGGAGTCCCGGTGACCTCACCTTACAGTATCCACCACGTGAACGATTCCTGTGAACTGCCATATTAAACTGTCTTCACTAAAACTCATTTTGTACACAGCAGAGTGGCATTTGGCAGGAGATGAGGGGCACACAGCATGTGGAGGGCTTACCAGTCAAACCGAGTCGTTACAATGTGTGTCAAAAACTCCAGAGAGGTGACAAAGGTGACATGTGAAGGCTGCAGTGCTAATGTGGAGCAAATTGAAGGAACTGCTGAAAGAAATAAAAAGACAAAGTGAAATTGAAGACTGGCATCCTCCCCTGGGTGGGTCCCTGCACTGCCCCGATGTCACCTTAACACGCCAGCTCTTTATATTGAGTTACAGGCAGAGTCGGAAACAAAGATTGATGTTGTAAGGTGACCTATCAGCGCCACTTAAATGTGACAATGGCAGGCAGGTGGATCCCCTAGTGACTACAGACCATCCTTGGTGAGTCACTTTGCCCATCTGAGCTAAAGTAGTTCAAACATGGAGACCCTTGTAAGAGTGAACAGCATCAACTGAGTAAACCTGTGAAATGCTGAGCTGCAGCAGACGCCATGAGCACATCACCGCTCAGACTGGCCTCCTGTCCACTTCAGAATCCTCAATGGCCGACTTACTGATCTGTCAGTTCAGATCCTCTCAATGCCCGCTGTATTCGCCAGGGAGATGTTGGTCATCCAGCTGGCCCGAGGCGCTCTGTCTGTCTAGGGGTCTCTCTTAGGACCCCATCGATCTTCATTTTAAAGAGCCCAACTGATTAAAGTCAACATGAAGAAGAGCGGCCATCAAAATGAGCAGCACGTCAGAGGAGAACACGACCACAATGGCCAGTGACGGCTCTGGTCACCCATTGGGTGTTCTGCTCTATCTCACAAAGATTCTTTGTGCTGGTGTTTCATGGGAAGGCTGTTGAATGAAATAGCATTTCATTGCTTAGCCTCCGTCTTCACAAGATCACTTCACTTCACTACTCCTCGTATTGTAGTCTTAATAAAAGGCGCTATACAGAGTAGGCCGAGTGCTAGAAATGGAACTCCAAAAGTTAACATTTGTCTTCTGTTCTTATTGTTTCTGACCTTGTGTTCTTTCTGAAGCACCTTGTGTTGGAGTTCTTGGTAAAAGTCGTTATAAAAGATCAGGTTTGATGATTCCAGCGCGTGTGACTGTCAGCAGAAAAGGGGAGGAGGACGCCGGCCGAGGAGTTCAGAACACAACAGTTGGAATAATGACGCTTGTCATTGAGATTGAGCTGCTCCACAGCCGACAGCCTGTCCTCCTCCATGATGATGTCACCTGTGCTCAGGTCTGTTCTTCTGATTATGTGACATAAAGCTGGTGGTGGGCCATTGATTTCAATGTCTGCCTGCTGAAGTCACTCCCAGACCTGCGCCTTCCTGTTTCTAGTCCTTTGACATCTCTGTCATGTCTCTCATCTCCACAAGGTGGTGCTGTTCTTCATATCCTGTCACTGCGTCACAAAGTCCGCTCCATAGCAGTCACAGCAGTGCTTCTGTTTCTGTGTCGTTTCTCTTTCTTTTTTTAGCTTCATATCCTTTATCAGATACTCCAAAATTAATTGCACATCGTTTAAAATTGAAGGGACTTGACTGTAATCAATTTGTAACAATACAATGGTGTGCAGAATGGCTGAACTATTCGAACCTGCGCAGCTGCTTTAGCGTTGTTAGAAGACGTCGCAAATGGACGAATCAGAGGAGAGCGCCTCATATGTACAGATCATACGCACTTCTTGTCCCGTGATGATGACTGGCTTCTAAGTTGTTTTCAATTTCCAAGAGCTATCGTCTTGGTGCTGTGCGCAGTTATAACACTGCAATGGATACCTGATGTCATTTTAATGATGAAATGCGTTAAAGTAAGTATGGTACATTTCACAGAGAAATCGTTCACTTCATTTAAATAATGTATACTGTTAATAATTAAACATACTGCTTCGTAGTAAGGGGGTCATGTCCCTGGTGTTTCCTCTCTGGAGTTTGTGTATTTTCCTCGTGGGTTTCCTTGGGGTTCTTCAGTTTCCTTCTAAAGGCATGCAGGTTAGGGGATTTGGTGATGCTAAATAAATGTATTCATGAACAGGATGGCTATCAACGTGAATGAAGTCAAAGAGGAGAAAGTCAAAGAAGATCGTAGTATTATCAACTGAATTTGTGTCACAACAGCACAAACACATGAGCAGCACACCCGTCTGACTCATTCTGCCTCTTCTGGTCATTGATCTCTCCCTTTATCCCCCTAACTCTCTTCTCTAGCACCCTTACCCCTCACTCCTTTACCACTTTCTCCTTGTCATGTTAACCACCCAGGCTCCATGAAGAATATAGATTTACAACTCACAGTTGCCACCTGCTGGTGAGGCCTGTAATGTAGGGTGGAGTGGATGTCAGCCAGGACTTTCATTTCCTTCTTTTCACAGAGTGATACCAGGTGCATGTCACTCCTTCAGGTGTCCTGAGAAATTATAATTTTAATCCTGGAATGTGTGTGTCAATTGAAGGATAAAAGTGTTCACAAGTATTTGATCTGAGCGGCACTTTAAATGCCGACAGTGATGGTGAATTCAGTCGGCTGTCTCAGCCCCTCGAGTTTGGGTGACGGTGACAAACTGGGACTAGGATGGAAGAGGGCACAAAATGTCAGAGGCCAGCACTGTAGCCATTTTCATCACTATGTGTTTCTACATATAGTGACTTGTCAATGACTGTTGACACTTTGTGTATATAGTGCCTTTCAGTAGTGCTTAGCAGGTGACTTTTGAAAGTCTAAGATGTCACCGCCCCTCTCTATGACACTCACACACACTTGACTGGCTTGAACCCCAATAATTATAATCAAACCACTACGAGGATGGGGCTGTCCTTGTGCATTCATTCTGGTCTTTTTAGTTACTATCACACAGGCCAAAGTACTTGCTCTCCACCTTCCCTGTTGGGTATACCAGAGTGCCTGTGCCGTAAGCCCTGCCTTTTTTTGTTCTTTATTTTGCCTTATACAATTTGTTGTATTAGGAATTTGTTAGTTTTCGCATACCCCTTGGGGTCAGAGCGCAGGGTCAGCCATTGTACACTGCCCCTGGCGCATTTGAAGGTTAAGGGCCTTTTGCCAGTGACGGGGATTCAAACCAGCAACCTTCGGGATACCAGAGCAGATCCTTAGCCTCAGAGCCACCACTCCGCCCCAAAGGAAGCACCTCAGAAGAGGAGGAGAACACAGAGGCATACTGGTGAAGCTGACAAGATACCTGGCATCTCCTACAGTGAGAATATCACACGAGAGGCTCTCGTCTGACCCTGTCCTCTTATTTAAACCTCAGACATGTAGTATGGTCTTCTCTTTGTTGTTGAAGTATGTGTTACCTCTATGCCGAGATCAAAAGAGCTCTCTGGGGCCTTTACAAAGAAATTTGTAAATGTCTATGAGTTTGGGAAGAAATTGAAAGAAATCTCCAAACAGGAGAGGCTCACAGCAGTCTGTTTGAACTCAAAAACGGGATCTCCAGGTAGCACTGGCAAGTCAGACAGTGTACGGCTGTGTGCCACTGCTTAATGGCATGGCTGCCTGTGTTCACAGGCCTTCACCTTAGCACGCATACACATGGGACGGCTTTATGTGCTCTGCAATGGTTTCCTTTGCTCTGCCATGAAGTCGGACTGCCTATCTGAAGACTCCATGACAAGTACATCAAGTTCTGTGTGGATAACAGACCCTACAAAGACAGTGCACTGTTGTTTTACTGTCAAGCCAGGGATCACATGAAGACATGAAAGTCCTACTGAATATGAAGAAGAAAGCCTTCAGGTGTGGAGATAAAGATGAAGTCAAGCAGGTGCAGACAGAAGTGAAGAAGCAGAACGTGAGGAGAAAGGCCACTACAGAGACAAATGTGAGCGCAACCTACAACAAAAATAACATGAAGTGTGTGAGGGATGGGATGAGGACTATCACTGGCTACAAGCAGACTGTTAAACGTGCAGAGCAAGGGAACAAGAGCAGAGCAAATGAACTGAAGCAGATCTTCAACAGGCCAGTCCAGCCCTCCACCAATTCTGAAACCCAACTACCATCTACACCCTGTACGACCTTCCCACACAATGACATCACACTTGTGGTCTCCAGCCCCACTCCACTTCCTGGACAGCGTGTCTCTGCTGATCATGTGAATAGAGAACTAGGAAAACTCTGCATAAACAAGGCTTCAGGGCCCCAAGGTACTGGAAACATGTGCCAGCCAGCTCGGTGGGGTCCTTCAGAGCTTGTCCTCCCTCTCCCTGAATTTTCAGAAGGTTCCCCAACTGTGGAGAACATCATGTGTGGTCCCAGTGCCAAAGTAAGGACACTCCATCGATCCCAAGGACTTTGGGCCAGTTGATCATACTTCATATTACATGAAGATTTTGAGAGGTCCTAAAAAAGCTATGACCCTTGGTTTCAGAACATCTGCATCCTCTGCAGTTTTCCTATCAGATATTCTGTATATAGGTGTGGCTAAAGCTCTCATCTCCATGGTCCACAGTCTACTCCCACTAGGACAAAGCAGGCACCACAGTCAGGATGATGTTCTTTGACTTTCCCAGTGCTTTTAACACCACTCAGCCTCATTGACTGGGTTAAAATCTCAAGACTTTGAATCTTGATGCTCCACAATCTCCTGGATGATGAACTACCTGACCAACAAACTGCAGTTTATGACGCTGAGGGACTGACTGTGTGTTAGAAATGGTGGTGTGTAATACTGGAGCACCTCAGGGAACTGTCCTGTCTCCCTTCCTCGTCACCCTCCACACCTCAGACATTTAGCACAATACCAGCAGTTGCCATCTACAGATTTTCTCAGGTGACTGCTCCGGCAGTCTGAATTAAAAATGGAGGTGAGTCAGAGTACAGGAAGGTTATGGAGGACTTTGTGTTGTGGTGCAGGGACAACAACATGCAGCCAACATCAGCAGGACAAAAGAGTAGGTGGTGGGCTTCTGGTGTGCCAAGGAGCATCTGAGAGCATTCGGGGGGAGGACATGGAAGTGGAGCAGAGCTACAAATACCTGGGGGGTCCATATTAACAACAAACTGGACTGGTCTGACCACACAGTGGTGTTGGACAAGAAGGGTCAGAGCAGACTGGACTTGCTAAGGAGACTCAGGGCTTTCGATATGTGCAGCAAGCTGCTGGAAATGTTCTACCAGTCCATTGTAGCCAGTGTGGTGTTCACAAGCTCAAAAGAAGCTCAATGCCTGAACAAACTTATCAGGAAAGCCTGTGCCATCAGAGAGTGAACCCTGGACACAGTGGAAGCTGGTGTAGAAAAGAGGATGGTGACACAATTTGATGCCATCATGAAAAATCCCCTCCAGGAGGCGCTGTCTTACAGCACTTTTAACCACAGGCTCATTCCACTACAGTCTGGTAAGAAGCGACTCTGGGGGTCTTTTCTGCCCACTGCTATCAAGCAATTTAATACTTCCTACCGGGGTACTCGTTAAGTTCATTTTGAATCATCTGCACAACATCCATTTATTTATTTATTATTAATAATGTATTTATTATTAATAAATATGTATTATTTATTTATTTGTGCATTGTATTGTATTGACCCCCTTCTTCTTGACACCCCCTGCACGCCCAGCCTACCTGGAAAGGGGTCTCTCTTTGCACTGCCTTTCCTGAGGTTTCTTCCATTTTTCCCTATAAGGGTTTTTGGGAGTTTTTTCTTGTCTTCGTAGAGAGTCAAGGCTGGGATGGCTGTCAAGAAGCATCGCCCGTTAAAGCCCATTGCGGTACTCCTTGTGTGATTTTGGGCTATATGAAAATAAATTGTATTGTATTGCATTGTATTTTTTATTTATTTATGTATTTCTTTGTCTTTATTTTCTTATTGATTGATTGATTGATTGACTGTATTATTTGTATCACCTGCCCTGAGTCTGTATTCTTGTTTTTTGAAGTTTCTGCTGCGGTGTGTGTCAGAATTTCTAATCGAATTGAAGCTAATCAATAGCAGAGCAGTTTTCAGTTTAAACATTGCATAATTAAATAAATATAACAGAGAGGCACTAATTAGTAATCAGTAAATTATAAGCTGATTGAACCAGGCTGAGGAACTTCAACAGAAACAGAGGAAGAAGTACAGAAACTGAGATACGTATCACATTTTGAAATGTCCAGATATACATTTGTGATTACCAAAAGGCGTCTGTTTGAGCCACAGAGCCCGAGTGTCACATCATAAGGCTGTCACCAAACAGTTCCTCATTACTGAAAAGGCAGGCCCTGTGACAGAAGTGTCAATATCCGCCACTGTAACCCTGCAGCTCTCCACTTCACCGAGCCTCTGAAGCCTCTAGAAAGTCAAACTCTGTGACAAGTTCTGCTTGGCCACATAGAATCAAGGAGACCCCCAAGCACTTGACGACCAAGGCCTTTAAAGACATTCAGCACATTCTGGTCTGCTCATTCTTGTTGGGTCTCTGGAGCAGAACTCATCCTGTCTGACTAAGAGGACCTGAAGACTCTCTGTGGTGAAGAGGAGCAGTCAAGAAATAAAGCGAGAGCTGGTAAGCCCACCAAAAAAGTCCTCCAACCCAATATGTCTCAGTGCCTTTGCCGGACATTGAGTGGTGCTTCAGCAGTTTGTATTTTATGAGCTGCATGTGACTTTGTGTCACATTTGGACCACGTGGTTTTGTTAATCAGTAAATGGATCTGAGGTTACAAAGGCCTTCTTAACAGTTTGTCCTTCTGTTCAGGTACTGAAGCTTCAGTGTTCATCCTGCAGTCTTGTGAAGGTCTAAGCCATAAGGAGTTTGTACACGTGAGTTTGTGATCTTATTGATTTGATCATCGTGGTGAGTATCTTTGACATTTCATGTCCCCTGCTGGTGTGACTGTGTGTGTATAAGGGGGGGTCACACAAATGCTGGCCCACTTTCATTCGTCTTTCTCCTTGTAGCTTTTGTTCTGTGCTTTGTTGTTTTCCACTCTTTTCTTCCTTTATTTCACTCACTCTGTTACTTCTCTTCTTCTAATTCACTTTTCTCTGTCCCTAAGACACCACATTTTGCTGTACAAAGGAGAGTGAAAGATGAACATGAGAGTTCTGGAGTGAGGTGACAAGGCATGATGGGTAAAAATGAGGACTAAAGGAAAAAAGAAAGAAATAAAGAGAAATACTGAGAGAACAAAAGAGAATGAAATAAACAAAGGAACAGGATGAACTGTGAATATCCTGTGCCACTAAGCCAGTTCTGACAGCAAAAGAGAAACTGGGGGGCATTGACCACTCAAACAGCTGCCTTTGGATATGGACGCTGGAGTAATGGCAGGGGTATGCAGTGATGACGTTGTCCGCAGGTCAGGGGCACAGTGTGGCGTGTGTGGAGTCAAATATTCACCATGGCAGATTTCACTTAAAATCAGACAGCAGACATCTTTACACGCTTGACGCCTCAGTAACTGGCGAGTTCCCATAGAAGTTTAGTGTTTAGAAGTTTCCATGTGTGACCCACTGGAGAACGTTTAAGGGAGTAAAGGTAAAAAGAAATTCCTGACTTTATTAGCCTTAACGCCGCTGCATTTAGTACTTAACTGTCCTTAATATCTTCATTAAGGAAAAATGACACATTTGGAGAAGAGTCAAAACGTGTAAGGCAAGCGTGCTGAGCGTCACACCACCATCTCTCCTGGCATGCTGCTGTTTCTCTGTCTCTGTTATCTAACCCCAAAGTGCAGAATTAAATACATAATACCAATAAGTAATCCACATTAAAATGCATTGCATGTGGACAATAAAAAGTCCACTAATACACAAGTTAAAAAGAGCAGTCTAAATCCGTGCAGATATCGGCTTCTGCTCCATTTTTAACAGCCCAGCACATCTTTCTCCAGCCGGCTCCCCAGTTCACCCCATCGGACCTTCCCAACTTGCAGACACCCTCTTTGTTCAGCTCTCTGCCCAGGCTCCTTTTGTCCACCGACCAGCAACCTGCAGAACGTCAATGGAGATCAGCTGAGCTGACCATAATGAGCAATCCGCTCACCTAACCACCGACATCCTGCAGCAACGCCGCCTCTCCATGGATCTCAAACACCCACATGTGCCGTCACAGACCCCTCGCACTACAAACAGCTTCTGTCTCGGTCGTTTGAGGACCACCTGGTGCTAGTGGTCACAATACAAATCAGGTAACACCAAGTTAGATTAACAGACGCCCAGCCTAACATTTGTCTCCTCAGATGTTCTCTCTGTCTGCTCTCAGGGTTCTCTTTAAATCTCCTCCTTTGTCTGACTGACTCTCTCTGCCTGTCTCTTCTCTGACAGACGATGGCTGAAGCCGAGCTGTTTAGATTAAAGGACGAAGTCACCTGCTGTATCTGTCTGGACACCCTGAGTAACCCTGTCTCGATCCTCTGTGGTCACAGTTTCTGTCTGAAGTGCCTCACAGAGTACTGGGATCAAAACCAAGACTGCAGATGTCCTCAGTGCAGAAGGACCTTCACCAAGAGGCCTAAACTTCACAGAAACACTGCGCTGAATAGAGTCGTAAGGAAAATAAAGAAGCCAAGATTCAGTCTTCATCTATTTGAGAATTACAAAAACATGGCGTGTGATGCCTGTATTGGGTTGAAGTCCCTAGCAGTGAAGTTCTGTCTGACTTGCATGGCCTCCTACTGTCAGACTCACCTGAAGCCTCACCTAGAAATAGCAGCCTGGAAGGACCACAAGCTGACTGATCCAGATGGAAATCTGAAAGAGCAGTTCTGTGCACAACATGAGAAGAGACTGGAAATGTTTTGTATAAATGATAAGACGTGCGTCTGTGTGATGTGTGTGGCGACTGGACACAATGAGCATATAATGGTGGAGCTGGAGATGGAAAGAATAGACAAACAGGTGAGTGGGGTTTAAAGTTTAATGAAAGCAAAGTAAATAGCAAGAGTTAAGGGATTTGTAAAAGTAGCTTGATAAAGACCTCTCGGGTTTGGGTTTGACTCCATTAGAGGAGTCTAAAAGTTCTTATCTATGACGGCAGGGAGATGGAGTTCTGTACTTATGAGACTGGGCACGGGACATGATGAGTCTGATGGTGACATGCAACATTAGGAACACATTAGAAAGTCAGAATCGAGAGACATTTGTGTGTGATTTTGAATTTAGAGCTTTACACATTATAACTGTGGATGTGGCAGACTCCTTGATAGGGAGACAGATAGAATTAGCACTATATAACAGACAAACAGACTGACCGACCGATAAATCGATCGACCTTTATTGGTCACCAGGAGAAAATCTGACAGAAAGAGGACATGCAGCATTGCTCATAATGGCACTCAGTTTTGCTTTAATGCTCTCCTCTACTAACTCCAGGTGGTCCAGAGTGTGCCCCATAACTGATCCTGCAGTTTTAATGAGTTGATTCAGTGGGCCTCTCTTGAAGTGACGTCACCAGCCCAGCACACCACACTGGCCATCACAGATTTGTAGAAGGATCTCTGAAGGATGTCACTTCCAACATTAAAGGAATGCAGTGTCCTAGAGAAGAAGAGCCTGCTTTGCCCTGTGTTCAGAGACCAGTCCGACCTGCCATTGATGTGGACCACCAAGTACCTGTAGGAGTGGACCACTTCTGTATTCACTCCCTGAATAGTGACCAGACATAGAGGCTCTTTGGTTTTGCTCTCCTCCATCTCAGCCCCCTTATCAGTACAACCCCATAAGTGCAGAACCACCCAAGAACTTCTACAAGTGACATGACTGCTGCTATATTTCTAGTCGGAGGTGCAGAGAGTGAAGAGAAAAGCAGACAGGCCTGATCCTTGTGTTGCTCCAGTGCTACTCACACAGATCTTGTGTCTCACAAACTCTGGTCTGCCCCACAGATAGTCCACCATCACAGTGCTGCCAGGTGACAATAAGTCTTGTGCGGCAGGTAGATATTTGCATCATCCACTCCAGTTGTCTTTGTCTTTTAGGCAGACTGCAGTGGGTCCAGGTGGTCTACCACAAGAGGACTCATTTAGCCCCTCAGAGGTCTTCATGATGTCAGACGTAAGTGCCACTGGTCTGTAGTCATTAGGTGAAGAGGATGTTTTCCACAGCAGCGGACAGACTGAACAGGTCCAGGAGTCCGTCTTTATGTCTCATTGTGAGTTTTGTCCAGCCATGCTGAAATTCCCGAAGACAGTTATTTATTCACTTTGGTACGTCGGCTGCTTGTTAAATGTTACGTTTTGCTTTTGGGCCTTTGTTGGGTATTTAGCCTTTTGGTCGGCGTATTTGTATGTTATGTTTAGTATGTCGCTCTATTGTTGATATTTTGGTATTGGCTCCGTAACTTTATTGTCGTTATTATTTGATTTTGTTTCTCCAATACTTTTGATTCGTCATGTTTGTTTGTTGTTCTCTTCTTGTATGTTCATTTAGTATTTCTTATGACTGCACAAATATGAGCATCCTGTTAAACTTTCTAAACTCCCCAGTCTTACCTGGACTGGCATGTCACACAGAGAGCCCTTCTGATAAGACCCCTTGTCTGTTCTGCCCCTACTCTTGGCGACTCTCTTTACTCAGTTCCTACATCGCTGTCCACCTGCCCTTATCTTTGCCACTTGTTCAGACATGGATAATGAAAACTCTGATCAGCAGCCTACCCACGTGTGCCAGCTGGACGTCCACTTCTGAAACAAGAAAACAACACAGCATATCTGTCACTGGAGCACACCGGTGTGTCAGTGTACCCCATTGTAGCCCACTGACACATGGGCTCCACAGCTGTAGAATGGCATTTTGGGTTTATGAAATGTCCTTCTGCTGCACTGAGCTCTCCTCCACATCAGCAGCAGGCTCTCTTATCCCTCGGTGTCTCCTTCGTGACCAGCTTGTGTGCCACTGACTGATTTGCACCCTTGGCTGTAGCCCCCCGGCTTGTCTTGCAGGCCCTGCTCATCTTTATTGACCGTCGCAGTTGCCTGTTCAGTCCTCGGTGCTTTCACAGCCTTCACTTTGGCCATCACTGTCCTCCTTCATGACCTAAAGCAGCCCCGCATGTAGTAATTTGTTTCCTCATCTTCATCACTGAAGTCTGAGTTAGTTAACTTTCAGTTGTCTTCTTACTTCTTGAATTACATTTTCAAAGTTGTTCATTGTCTCTGTCTTCAGTTATAATGTGTTTATCTTTATTTATGTTTCCACTTGTTGCTCATTTGATTTAGTGTCAGGTTTATTTCAGCTCAGTAAATTCATCTTCAGACGGCACCTGAAACTGAAAGTAAATTCTGATAAAACCACGCGTGTCCTCTTTTATGTCCCAACAGAAACAGTTGGAGATGACAATGAATGAAATCAGGAGGAGACTCAAGGAGAGAGAGAAGTTACTGAAGAAGGCAAAGAGGGCAGTGGAGCACATGAAGGTGAGGGGAATTAAGATGGCACGTCATATCAAGGAGAGGAGGAATGAATTAAAAATCAAGGAGCTGGCGGAGCTCCACTAGTAATGACATATCAGGACAGGAAAAGGGACCTGGAGAGACAAAGGTTTATTGTGCCCTTCATAGCATGTCACTGTCCTCCAGGTTTCACCCATTTGTGACTCAGTGTCACCACGATGTCTGTTGGATTTTCATTAACAGTTTTATTTTCATGCCCTAACTTGAACTCAAACTGCAGGTTGGCACTGATGTTCTGAAGGAGATCAGTGGGCACAATGCTCCTTTTTGGCCTTTTCTTGTTCATTTCCATGTCACAACTCTGTCTGACTCCATAGCTTTAGATGTTCCACTGGTTGACTGAGTGCAGTTTTGATTGTGCTCCAGTGTCCTCCATTGGTTGTCCAGGTGCAGTTTGTGTTTTCTTTCTGTTATTTGTTGGTGTTCTGAGGACTTTGTTAATTGGCAGTGACTGTAAACTGGTCCATTATGATTGTGATTATGGCTCTGTGTGGCCCTGTATTTGACTGGCACACAATCCACGATGACTTCCTGCCAAGATGAATTTTTGAGAATGTTTTCATCCGGCAGTGGAAGAACTCTTCACTTAAACTTTAACAAGCTGACTTATTCAGTACAGATTCACATCATAGAGTCGAGTGCCATCGAGTGTGTTTAAAGTACGAAACACAGCAGGTTCAGACACCTGGGGCGTATCATCAGTTCAGAAAAAATGTGCAGGACACGCCATGTCACTCAGCAGTCCAGTTAAGACACCGAGGAACTGAACAGATCTGTCAGTCGAAGAACAACAAGTGAGCCGAGGACAGCCACCCTGACAGAGCGACCACCAGACTGGGTTACGCCTTTGTGCTCGTCTGCTTTTGCTGATTCCTCATAGAATTCCAGCATCTTAGTAAACATGGAATTCCCCAATTAACCCCATGCCAACTGCTCACTAACACTCCTTTACTTTTATTTCTGAAACGTCTCCTTAATAACTGATTCCATTTAATTTACATGTAATGGATGCTACGCTTACATTAGTGGCATTTCAAGACTCCTACCATCATTCCTGTGCTGAAGAAGTCCTCAGTGTCCTGCCTCAATGGCTATCGTCCCGTTGCACTCACACCCATCGTCATGAAGTGCTTCGAGAGGCTTGTCAAGAGGCACATCAAGATCCTGCCGCCCCCTTCACTGTACCCCTGCAGTTCAACAGAAGATGCAATAGCCACCATCCTCCATCTGGCCCTCTCCCACCTGGACAAGAAGGACACGTCTGTGTGAATGCTGTTCATAGACTTTAGTTCAGCATTTAACACAATCATTCCTCAGCACCTGAATGGAAACTTAGGACTGTTGACCCCAAACACCTCCTCTGTAACTGCATCCTAGACTTACTAACTGAGAGACCTCAGACAGTCAGGATTGAAAGAGGTCTTATTTTAGGAGTGTGTTAGAGACCACCCAATGCAGACAGTCATTTCAACACACATCTCTTTAGTAATATCAGAAAGGCAAGTTTACAGGGAGATATTATAGTCATTGGGGAGTTTAATTATCCAAATATTAACTGGAATAACCTTAAAGATGGAGGAGCACAAGAGCAGGAGGTTTTAGTAGCAAACGAGTGACTGTTTTTTAGCACAGCATGTTAACGCACCAAAGCGGGGTGAAGCTTGTCTGGATTTAGTATTTTATAATAATCAGGAGAGAATTGAGGGTGTAGAGGTGATTGAACTACTAGGGTCACGTGACCATAATATAATTCAATTCTCAGTGCTTTCTAACAGTGCAGATGCAAAGACTAAAATTATTAAGTTCAACTTTGGTATGGCAAATGTTAAAGGTAAATTTCACACAAACATTAGTGAACAGTCAAGCAAAATGACACCTTTTATTGGCCAACTAAAAAGATTACAATATGCAAGCTTTCGAGGCAACTCAGGCCCCTTCTTCAGGCAAGAAGATTACATCTTACCTGAAGAAGGGGCCTGAGTTGCTGTAATCTTTTTAGTTAGCCAATAAAAGGTGTCATTTTACTTGACTTTTCACTACATTCATAATGGCTAACACAGTACAACACCCTAGTACTATGCGCAAACATTAGGAAGCTTTTCTTTACACAAAGAATGATAGACACTTGGAATAAGAGACCAAGTACTGTAGTAGACAGTAAGACTTTAGGGACTTTCAAAACGTGTAGTAATGAAGGGGATTTAAATATACAGACAGTGAAATAGCGGACGCTCTAACCTTGCAGCTTTGTGAGGTATTCACATGTGAGGAAGTGGATAACCTCTCAGTGGTAACAGGGACTACTAAGGAGGTTCTGAGGGATTTGGAAATTGTAGAGGGAGAAGAGCTGCTCAGATTAAACAGGCTGAAATCCAACAAATCTCCTGGACCAGATAATATTTACCACAGAGTTATCAGGAAAGTTACAGATATAAACCCTTGATGCATACGTTTAGGAAGTCACTGCACACTGGGGAGATTCTGAAGGGCAGGAAACTGGCAAATATTATCCCTTATATAAAAACGGTAACCGGGCAGAAACAAGCAACCATAGGCCAGTAAGCTTAACATGCATCACAGGATAATTAATGAAAGGAATGATTAAGGATAAGATTGAGCAACACATGACAACATCAGGAGTTTTACTGAACAGCAAGAATGGGCTCAAAAGAGGGAGGTCATGTTTTACTAACATGCTGGAATTCTATGAGGAGGCAACAAAAGGATATGATCAAAGTAAAGTATTAAACGTAGGAAGTACAAATGTCAGGTCTGAATACACAATGGGAGGTCCGACAATCAAAACTTCACCTCATGAGAAGCATCAAGGAGTCGTAGTGGACTTGACTCTCTCAACTGGCAGACAGTGTTCAGAAGCCATTATGAAGGCTAACAGAATGTCAGGTTATATAGCGCCTTCATGTGTGGAGTCTCAAGTCCAGGAGGTTCTGCTAAGACTTTACAACACACTGGTGAGGCCTCATCTGAGTTGTGTGTGCACTTTGGGTTTCCAGGCTACAAAAAGGACAATGCAGTGCTAGAAAAAGTCCAGAGAAGATGGACTAGGCTGATTCAGGGGCTACAGGGGATGAATTATGGGGAATGATTAAAAGAAGCAAAAGAAGATTAAGAGGAGACCTGACTGAAGTGTTTAAAATTATGAAGGGAATCAGTCCAGTGAATAGAGACGGTGACTTTAAAATGAGTTCATCAAGAACATGGGGCACAGTTGGGAACTTAATGGTTAATTTGGGCAAACGTTGGGAGGTTTTTCTTCACACAAAGAACCATAGACACTTTGAATAAGCTGCCAGGTAGCATGGTAGACAGTAAGACTTTAGGGATTTTGAGAACTCGAATTGATGTTCTTTTAGAAGAAATAAGAGTATAGCTTATTGGGCTGAATGGCCTCTTCTCGACTAGATTGTTATGTTCTAATGTGCAGAGGAGAGATGCTGGGTATATTGGGAGAAGGATGTTAAGGACAGAGCTGGCAGGCAAGAGGAAAAGAGGAAGGCCTAAGAGAAGGTTTATGGATGTGGTGAAAGAGGACATGTAGGTGATGGGTGTAACAGAACAAGATTCAGAGGTCATAAAGATATGGAAGAAGATGATCTGCTGTGGCGACCCCTAATGGGAGCAGCCGAACAAAGCAGAAGAACGACGTGTGGTGCTTTACTGTGTCTGTGGTTTGGGGCTCTCTGGCAGCCCCTTATGGTTACAAAATGTAGCAAACAGAAATTTAACAAATGTAGAAAATAATAGAGAACATAAAGATAGATCTTGAAAATGTGGTACTTCAAAGTCATCAGAAATGAACCATTAAAGGGAGCGTCCATTTAACGAAACATGAAAGGCCGTCCAGTTCATTTAAACCCGTTGGCTGAGCCGTGTAGATCTTAGAGATCCAGTCAGGCTCTTTACGGTAGAGGAGACTATCAATGGCACCACATCGTGCGGTGGATTGGCGATCTTTACCACCGTACATTTCAAATCTGTAATGGTGTGTGTTGCACGTTTATAACATGCCTGCAGTATACTGTAGAGCATCTCCTAAGGACACTCTTGTATTCGGGAATGTGGTGTCTGAGGGTCCCACCTACAGTAATGGACAGGGGCATAGCAGTAGAGGGACCACCTGTTTGGTACTGCAGTTTGATGTGTGGTTTAAAATGAGGTGGTCATGGGGTCACCTTTAAGGATGTTTGTAAACCAAGTGCAATATAACTAAGAAATAACGTCCAGGGCGCAAGAACTGAAGGACATCTTGCTGAATTGTGGAAAAAGAGGTCTGGAGATAATTGACTAAAAAAATCACTAATATAAACAAATCAATTAAAACTCGATACCAGAGCACAGCCCTCTGTCCCCTGAAGACTCCTTGACTTTTACACAACCACTGGACCCTCCAACACACAAGCTTTTCTTTACAATTCCCGCACTTGTTCTTCTTCTGCTCTCCTGCTCTGCTCCAGTTGAGTGTTGTCCTCTCCACTCCCAGCTCCAGCTTACCCAGCACAACACGAGAGTCTCTTTTTAAAGCCAAACTCTCGAGTATTTCCAACAGGTGACAGGTGAACTCCGGAAACACTTCTCGGTCTGACAAAGGACATTGGAGTTGTCCACCAAAACATCACTTTAGCAGCACCAACAGACCTGAACATGGCTGCCTGTTCAGACTACTTTTCCCATACTGCCCTAGGAGTGCCCAAATCGGGACACTGGCAGTGGGATGCTGCCACCCGGCAAATTGACAGAACATATTTCCCTGGCAGACAATCTCTTGCTGCCCTTCTATTATTCTACTTTTCTATTTAGATAAAGAGCCATCATCCTCTCCAGATGTGATGTTACAGCATTTTAGCTACGAACAGAAGTGCCAGTGACTTGTAATTCTTATTAGGTGATTTAATTCAGAGTCTTTTTTCATCCAATCAGATCTCTGTTCCAAATGCAGTGGACGAATATGAGAAGAGCTTCACTGATCTGATTTGCTGTATTGATGAAACCCAAAGGAAATTGACTGAGAGGATCAGAGAACAAGTGACAAGAGAAGTGAAGAAGGCTGAAGGAGTCATGGAGCGATTGGAGAAGGACATGGAGGAGCAGAAGAAGAGAGATGCTGATCTGAGGGAGCTTTCAGAGACCAAGGAGCACAACTGCATCCTGCAGGTGAGGTGACACTTCATTGGGTATCTGATCAGACTGGGGTGTGTGGGATCTGAGAACATTTAGAGAGAAATTCAAAACATCTGTGGAGTTGGTACAAAATGACAAGAGCAGACCATTCAGCCCAACACAGATTATCTTTTCATGTTCACCTAATATTTCTGATAGGCCTACTTACTAAAATATGTGTGAGTTGCCGTTTCCATCTGCACCTCTGCAGGATAATTTGTTCATTGTTTCTGTGTGGAGAACTAAATTTGAAGGCAATTTACACCTAACCAACTCTATTCAAGATAGAACGTCTAATAAAAGATGACACCATCTCCCTTCATATCTTTAAACAATTCTGTCAGGTCACATCGTCACGTCTCAGTCCTTAAACTGATGACATTCAAGTCCTTCTGCATTTCCTCACAGCTCAGACCCCACGGTCCAGTTTTGTCACTCTTCTCTCGACTTTATCTTCTGCTCTTATGTCATTAATTGAATGTGGAGTCCAAACCTGCACTCAGTATTCTAGATTTGAACTCACAGCTCCTGATGGTGCGAGGTAGGTGGACTGCCTTTCTAACGAATGAGTTCAGCTACTTCAGCCACTGTTTCCTTAAGAGGCATTAGCTCTCTGGAAATGTGTTCTTTTCAATTGCGGCGTTTTAATTAACCCTGAATTTATATAAAAAGTTATTATCCCTCCCCAGCATGCAATATGACGGTTAAGAGATTACACAAGAACAAAAAAGAATAATCTAGCACTTTACTGACGGGTTCACACGTTATTACAGACAGGAAGCTTATGACAGACATATCAAGCCATGGGAATCTTGACCTATGCAGTCCATCATCTTTCGTCACCACACTGAAAGGATTTTAACCGGACAGAAGACATAATGTTCTTCCCGGCATCGGACGGAAGACATACTCTCCCGTCCGGAAGCTTCAAAGTGTAATCCTGGTCACTCCATGTGCAGGCTCCTTCGTTAGATCCAAACAAGGACAGAAAAGTACTCAAACCCCACCTTCAAACACACAGGAATAGCACAATGCCTACATGCAGTTCTCATTCTCCCAACAAGGAAAGAAGATGGTGTGCTGATAAAAGACACAAATATACTAGTCTGTCTTTAGGCTGACTGTTCAATTCTCCAGTTGGCTGTGGCCCTCTCTAGCCCTGTGCTTGGCTCAGCAATTCTAAATGCTGACAGCTCCTGTGTGCTAACTTTGGCCTGCACATGTGAGTGAATGTATAAAATAATTTCTTGTACAGAGCACAGTGACATTAAACTTACATTCTTGTTACAGTCACCCCATTGCTAAGAGGTTCACACAGCCCTGGAATCTCCACAGACTAACAGTCACTGTAGAACATCACGGACACCATATCACCCACCTCCTCAGCAGCCTTCTCACCTTTGTCGGGTTGAAGATGGCGATGAGTCTGAAAGGAAGCCCAAGTCTCTGTCATCAGTGACACTTTCTAGCTGCACAACTACTGTTACCGAATTAAATTGAGCAGATTTCTTTGTACTTTTAAAATTCATTACATTCAATTTAATTAACTTCATCTCACATCAATGAAAAGCAGCTGCTCCAGTAATGTCCCTGCAGTCCCCCATTGTGTTGAATGACACCTATTCACACCTAAGTGCTCCAGCAGCGAGTGGTTTAGAGAAGTCCTACATGAAGCAGTGCTCAAGTGTTCTCAGCCGGTCCATTGAAATCAAAGACACCGCTCAGAAGACGCTGGTAAACGCAAACAAAAGAGAGTTTTGGAAGTGTTTTTACAGGAAGTCACTGTCTCTACCTGGATGAGCCAGGAGTGAAGCGACTCACTGAAACTAAAAAAAAAAAAAATCACCCGGTCGTCCAGTGACAGCAAGTGACAGAGAGGACAAGTACACACGTACCTTGGAATGAAGTGACAAGAACCCAACCAAAGTGACAACTGTACATTTAGTTTTATTCTGTTTAAAGTTTAGACATATAGGTAAAGAGGTGGCACAGAGCTGGCATTCCCTCGTTACAACGCCAACTGAAGGGGCTTGCAGGATCTCTCCTCGAGTAATTGTGTATTGATCATTATTAAGGAGAGCTTTTAACTGCGTATTATTACCTGTTTTAACGCTGAATACTGGAAATGTCTCAGTAATACTATTCAGTGAGGACAATAGCGTAGTCACTAACATCCACACCCTTATCCCATCCCCAGCTGAACACTTGCTGCTGTGCCAGCAGATGACACTGTTATAAAACTTTATCTTTATTACATCACTGGATTACAACAAACAGATAGGTTTCTGATTCTGAATGGCACACAGCACTCTTTGCTGCCTGGCTGGACGACTGAGCCCTGACAATGACTGCTACACCGTCCATCATATTTGCTTCTTCTTGCCTTATACCCAGTGCAGCAGTGACGCTAAACTGGGCATCTTAAATTTACGCCTCAGCCAAATTCAATATATTCGAGTGTAACGTCTGAACAGTTCTTTTCAGGCGATTACCACTGTGCTTCCGCACAAGCAGTTAGTAGACAAGTAGATGATGTTGAATGACAGCAGCAGGTTTTGGTTGTCTTCGGTTTCTTTTTTTTCCACATATCACGTGCTATTTGCTTTATTGACACCCATGTGTAATCGTGTAATTTTTCAGGACGCTGCATGCTTCACAGAGAGTCCAGAATTGTGTGCAACCACAACACTGACGACACCTGCTCTGCACTACTGTGATCGCCAGGACTAAAAGCACTAAAGTCATTGAAGACATTCTTAAAATACAATCTACATAATGGAAATAATGTCAACCATATTTTCAAACCCTGATGGACCCTAATTCTTCTTGCACTCCTTACACCATAATGTCTTGTCTTGTGTGTTAAGTGAATTCTGCACCCGTCTGCCCGCTGCACCCTCAGTCCCCTCATTTACTGTCTGATGACTCTCCTCTCAAACAGCAACAGATTGTCGATAATAACTTATGTGAAACTACACTGAAGTACGCTCTTATAAATTAACGACACATCATCGCCCATTTAACCAGGGTGACTGTCCACCACCAGATGAGCTTCTCCTAACAATCATTTCTTCTGTTTCTCCATGTCTCCTCTTCTCTCCTGATGCAGAGTTTGTCGTCTCGCCGAGTCCTTCCTGCTGATGGAGACTCGCTCAGCATCACTGTCGCTTTGAACTTCTCTTCTGCGGACCTGAGAGAGGAGTTGTCCTGTCTGAAGGAGAATCTGGAAAAGATCAGCCAGTGGGAAGTCGTGACTTGGACGTCAGGTACAGCGTCTGTTCATGTTGTGGCCATTGTGAACGTCCATTAGAAGGACCAGACAGGCGATAAGAGGAAAGTGAGAGATGAGACGCATGAAGAAGGCCTGCTCTGTGACGTGTGTCTATCAGCCTTTGCTCTTATAGATGTTTTATTATTTAGAGCGCCTTTTACAGCGACGAGCTGAGTGATATCACACTCTAATAGCTAACAGGTGCTTTAAACATTTCTTTTCCCTTTGAAATGTCAAATCAGCTATTTTTTCTGTAGGTTGCTCACACTTGATTGCATTCATACATCTTTCAGAACAATCTTATTTTTTAATTACAGTTACAAAAACAGTTTGTTTATGATATAATCGATATAAAGAAAGCAGCTGTTTGTGCATTGTTGTTTACCCATCATGCTTTGTGCTTCAGCTGCTTGTCATTCTGTTTTATTTTAACTACAATGCGTTTGTTTGTAATATGTGGTTAAGAATTGAACTAACGTGACACAATGCCATCTTCACAGTTTCCATTCTTTTCTTTTTATTTTCAGGTCGTGACACTCCAATTTTTGCCCTACAGCCTCCTGAACCTCGGAGCAGAGCGGAGTTTTTACAATGTGAGTTTGTGCTTTGATTACTTGGATCATCACAATAGAAATGATTTCTCCTTTAATATCCCAGGACAGGCTTATGAAATGAAAGTGTAGCCAGCAGAAAGAGCCGTGTGAGTGTGGTGTGACTGATGGGATGAGAGTGATGGGGTCCTGTGACTGGAGCATTATGGGATAGAGGGGATCAGGACAGAGCAGCACCAAAGCAGTCTGTTGGGTGTGAATCTCTTCAAGTGCTATGTGAACTCACAGGAAGTATAAACATAAAAACTGAACATGAAATCCTGCCAACTACGCCACATACACCTGTCACACATTTGTAACCTCTAGTGTTTTTTTTGTCCTCTCTAATTTTTTGGCCCATACTTCCTTCTTTTTGTCTGTTCTGTTTTCCATTGTCTCATTTCTCTGTGCGTCTCTATTTGCTCATTCTCTTATAATTAGAATTTTAATAATAATAATAATTTGTTTATATAGCACAACGTGTACATTAAAAACAGCTGAATGTGCTTAACACAATAAAACTTAGTTTCACCCACCGTTAACACACAGGTAATACATACAGATAACTGATGTTAAAATATGCAATCTGATACTGTGAATGGAAATGACGGATATTCCAGTAAGTCGAGTGCTGTTTTTCAGAACACGCCGTGTCCGTGTCACATTTTCAGAAGGTCGGATATTCTCCTCACTGACTCATCCTCAGACCACAAGTTTACTGATTTGTGTCATTCAATCAAAACCAATCAGCTTTGTGAGTTAATTGATGAACAGCGACTGATCGTTCATCTTTGACTGATTCATTCAGGGAAGCAGACCATTGTGGTCACAGGACTCAGCTTGTCCATTGTCCTTAAGACAGAGCTCACACAGCAACAACTGGACATGGCCAGATCTGAGTCACATGTCTATGGGATGTCGGAGGAAAACCAGAATGAGATGAGAAGAAAATGCAGAACTAACAAAGATGACAACTGGGCATTAAAGCAGAATCTGTGAGGCCGCAACTCCAGTCACCCATCAAGTTGTTCTGAATCAAGTTCTTCAAAGTTCAGTTCCACCTTTTTATTATTTTGAACCCGCGTCATTTGATTTTAAAGGTCATTTCTAGTAAATGAATCATCTCTTTAGTTGACCAAGCAGTTTCAGCTCACTCCATGATGATTTTCTTCATGAACTGCACATGTCTCATCACTCAATGGCCTTCTTGTTTGCTGGCCAGTAAACCAATGAGCTCTCGGTCCCAAGTGTTATGACAATTCATTACAAACATTTGATTCTCTGGCAGTTCTTATTTTACTTTTTAATTTTCATTTTCTGTGTAGCTCTGATCTGTGGGGTGGCCATAAAGGTTTGGTAGGACACTGGAAATGGAAAAACAAAACACTGGGAATGGAAAGAGGATCAGGGATTTACTGTGAGGAAAGGGACAATCAGTCTTGGTGACAAAGTGTGACAGTGGATTGGCTTTAAATTAAAGAGTTGGACTGTGACAAAAAAAAGTGTAATTTAATAAAGCCCGCGGTCCATTAGCACCTCGATGGTGACCTTATGGCGTTTATCGTAATTCCAGACAATTGAGACTCCTTCTAAATGTCCAACTTGACTGCCTTTCATTTTGTTGTGTCTTGTCATCTTTTTATAATTTCAGTTTTAATTCCCATATGTTCTGTCCAATCAGATCAGCTCATTACTATCGACGGCACTCACTAATATCAACTGCACATTTTTCCTGTCTTTCACGCACAATTCTTTCAGCTGTGTGATGTCTGAGGTGGACCTTGGGTGCAAAGCACATTTTAAATCCCCCCAGCACATCTACATGGGATTCAGTTCCAGGCTTTGAGTTGGCCATTCTAGAACCCTCCATTTCTTTCTTTCCAGCCATTCCTTTCTTGATTTGCTGGTATGTTGAGGGATCATTCTCATGTTGAGCTTCAAGTTTCTTTCATCATCCTCATGCACTCTCGAGTACAATGAAGAATTCAGAATGGATTCTGTGATGGCGACTGCCCAGGTCCTGACTCAGCAAAGCAGAACATTTCCACCACCGTGCTATACAGCTGGTATCAGGTTCATCTGGTCAAATGCTCTCTGGTTTTCACTAAACATGTCTTCTGACACTGTGACCAGATATCTCTGTTTGCCTCATCTGTCCAGAGCACATTGTTCCAAAAGTCCTGGGGCCTCATGTATAAATGGTGTGTACACATAAAAATGTTGCATGCGCCATTTCCACACTCACATCGCGATGTATAAAAGGTAAACTTGGCGTAAAGCCATGCACATTTTCACGTCAGCTCAATCCCTGCCATACTGTGTTCTGTGCTCTGTTTTGCAAACTGGCAGCACCCAGCGTCAAAGCAGTGTTACTGTTCCTGTGTGGTTTCCCTTTAGTTTTTAGATTCACATCCCTGACATGGCTCTATTAACTACACTGAAATTAACCACATGGGCGGCACAGTGGCGCAGTGGTAGCGCTGCTGCCTCGCAGTTAGGAGACCTGGGTTTGCTCCCCGGGTCCTCCCTGCGTGGAGTTTGCATGTTCTCCCTGTGTCTGCGTGGGTTTCCTCCGGGCACTACGGTTTCCTCCCACAGTCCAAAGACATGCAGGTTAGGTGGATTGGTGATTCTAAATTGGCCCTAGTGTGTGTTTGTGTGTGTCCTGCGGTGGGTTGGCACCCTGCCTGGGATTGTTTCCTGCCTTGTGCCCTGTGTTGGCTGGGATTGGCTCCAGCAGACCCCCGTGACCCTGTGTTCGGATTCAGCGGGTTGGAAAATGGATGGATGAAATTAACTGCATATCATTTATTAGTTTAAGGCATCTGATTGTAATCAAGCTGTAACAGTATAATGGGGCACGGAATGGCCAAACTATTCCAAATACCATATTTTAATCCAGTGTATCTGAGTGTGGAATCACAGCCGTACAGCAGCTGATCAGAAAGAGGATTATAGAGATACAGCATCGGGCACATGCTGCCTCGGCCATGTACTGAGTCAGTTTGAACTGCTATGGCAAACGCTTCAGAGTCTTTCCCATAGGACCTCGAGGTTCAGAAACAGTTTCATCCCAAGAGCTACAAACGGACTCAGTCATTCTGTCCAGTGCTCTCAGTAGAACTGTTTGTACTTATAAGTACAATAATCTCACTGTAAACTCGCACTACAATTGTAATATACTGCACAACCTGAGCCACTTTATGAACCATTTGCGCACTCTGCACTAAATGTAAATGAATATTGTACTTATGCTTTTATATTGTATATTTTTCATTTTTTTGTATTATTATTATTATAACTGTTGTTCCATTCATCCCATCCATTATCCAATCCGCTATATCCTAACTACAGGGCCAGGGAGGTCTGCTGGAGCCAATCCCAGCCAACACAGGGTGCAAGGCAGGAAACAAACCCCAGGCAGGGCGCCAGCCCACCACATTATAACCGTTGTTTTATCATTTTATAGGAAAATAAGTTTATGGAGGAGTTGCATGTTGAATCTCATTGTACCATACAATAACAATAAAGGAATTCAATTCAATAGAAGAGAGAGTGCATATTTACAGATGATGATGACTGGCCTCTAAGTCGATTTAGATTTCCAGGCGCTATCTTCTTGGAGCTCTTGATGTCATTTTTAAGATGAAATGCAGTAAAGTATGTATATTACATTATACAGATAAATTTTAACTTCATTTAAATAATGTATACTGTTAATAATTAAATGTGTGGGCACGGTGGCACACTGGTAGCAATGAACTGGCGCCCAGTTCAGGGATTGTTCCGGCCTCGCTCTGTATGCTTGCTGGGATTGGTGTGACCCTGGATGGATAGATGGATGGAATAATTAAACTTGTAGTATGAAGATACTTCACTGTTTCCTTAAACGTTTTGAAGAATCGGCATTCTAAGCTTACAAATGGCTTGACATTTACTACAGAACTTATTGTATGGTGGTTGGTTACACGAATGAAGAAAAGGAAGGACAGGAATTGTTGGTTAGTACATTTGAAAGAGACAGTACTACTGCAATAAATTATTTCATCAAGGGTCCCACAGTCCCAGCAAGCATTTTGAGGGAGGCAGGAACAATCTCTGGACGGGGTGCCAGCTCATCGCTACCATTGCACCACCGTGCCCACATGTTTTATACATGCTTTAATTCACTTCATTATGAAAATGATATCAAGTATACATCTTAGCCTTTAAATTGTTCAGAGAGCTGTAATATCATGAAAGTAATGTATTCTGTGTCATGTTGGTGCATAGAAGAACACATACAGTACAATACAAAGCATTTAATGTGCTACTTTACTTACAATGGGATCTGAGAAACTAGTACATTAAACAATTTTGAGATGAAGTTTACGATGATCTACTTTAATAACAAAATAAACTACGTGATTAAAGTGGAAATTTTGAGATTAAATTTCAACCTTTTTTTTCCACTGTGTCCCAATTTTGTTTTCTTTTCTCTGTACCCTAGTACGCTTCCATATGACACTCAGATGGTGGAGTACGAATCGCCTTTTCAGGGCGACTTTGATATCTGATCACTTCTTATTTATTTTGGACACTGTGCGACTTTGTGAACTTGAACTTTCGAGTTTCTCCGACACTCTGTGTCACTCGCTCAACTTCCTTTTGGTGTTCATACCACTGCTTAAACCAACAAATAATCTGTTTTTAGTTTTCCTGCACTTCGCATTTACTGAAATTCTTATTTTTTCCCCATGCTTTCGCCATTGTCCTTTCTTGAAACCCTCAAGGTAAGGAACTATTTATATTGATGTGCATATTCAAAGAGGCGTAATTTTTGGAGTTGTAGTGGAGCGTTAGGTGTGTGCACGTGAGTTACTTTTCACACTAACTGGGATTTATGTACTGGAAGAATGTGGAAGTTGGCGTGCGCACAGATTTATGCAACAGGACTTTTTTGTGCATACTCACATTTCTATTTTTGTCCGTACGCCATGTCTTAGTGTGAATTCTAAGCACGACGTTATACATGAGGCCCCTGGTCTTTGCTTGAGGGTTCATGGACACACTTTACTGTTGCCTTGATGTTTGTTCAAAGAAATAATGTTGGACGTGTGCTGAGGTGGACGTGATGACTCATTGACGTCAAAGTATTTTATTAGTTAAGAGTTAAGATTTACTTACTGCGGTGGGTTGGCACCCTGCGCAGGATTGGTTCCTGCCTTGTGCCCTGTGTTGGCTGGGATTGGCTCCAGCGGACCCCCATGGCCCTGTGTTCGGATTCAGCGGGTTGGAAAATGGATAGATGGATGGATTTACTTACAAAAACACCTTTAGCTCCAAAAAACTTGGGTCTTGGTTGCCACTATGGAACCGTGTGGGGATCTTTTTAAAGCTTTTTCCCTTTAGAAGGTTTTTTGCTTTTTTTTCACTCACACAGGAGTAAAACCAGCTGGCTGTTTGGGGATGCGCTTCGAAAAGTTACTTGTTACTTGTGTGTGTTCTTGTTCTTGTTATCTGTATTTGAACTGCCCTTGAAGAGGCAAGGTAGAAAGCAGCAGTAATTGATATCAGCATCTGTAAGTAAATAACCACATTGTAGCAATAAATAGTTAATAAGTAACAGAAACAGCATTCCTCAGTTCAAGAAAAGTCAAGCGGCCAGGTTAAGACAACCAATCAGACACAATCAGCTGTAAGAGCAGATAAGATAGTAAGAAATTAACTTCTTCTTCTTCTTGTTCTTCTTTTGACTGCTCATGTTAGGGGCTTCCACAGCGGATCATCTTTTTCCATAACTTCCTGTTCTCAACATCTTGCTCTGTGATACCTGCATGTCCTCACCCAACACATCCATAAACCTTCTCTTCCTCATTTTCTCTTCCCTGGCAGCTCTATCCTTAGCATCCTTCTCCCAATATACTCAGTATCTCTCCTCTGCACATGTCCAAACCAACGCAATCTCGCCTCTGATTTTGTCTCCCAACAATCCAACTTGAGCTGACCCTCTAATGTCCCCATTTCTAATCCTATCCATCCTCGTCACACCCAGTACAAGTCTTAGCATCTTTAACTCTGCCACCTCCAGCTCTGTCTCCTGTGCCACCGTCTCTAGCCCATATAACATAGCCAGTCTCACTGCCGTCCTGTAGACCTTCCCTTTCACTCTTGCTGATACCAGTCACAAACTACTCCCGACACTCTTCTCCACCCACTCCACCCTGCCTGCACTCTCTTTTTCACCTCTTTTCCACAATCCCCATTACTCTGTACTGTTGATCCCAAAGTATTTAAACTCCTCCACCTTCGCCAGCTCTACTCCGTTCATCCTCACCATTCCAGTGACCTCCCTCTCATTTACACACATGTATTCTGTCTTGTTCCTACTGACCTTCATTCCTCTCCTCTCATATCTCCATCTCTCCAGGGTCTCCTCAACCTGCTCCCTACTATCGCTACAAATCACAATGTCATCAGTAAACATCACAGTCCACGGAGACTCCTGTCTAATCTCATCTGTCAACCTGTCTATCATCATTGCAAATTAGAAAGGGCTCAGAGCCGATCCCTAATGTAATCCCACCTCCGTCACTCCTACCGCAGACCTCACCACGGTCACACTTCCCTTGTACATATCCTGTACAACTCTTACGTACTTCTCTGCTACTCCCGACTTCCTCATAAAATACCACAGCTCCTCTCAGTCACCCTGTCAGATGCTTTCTCCAGGTCCACAAAGACGCAATGCAACTCCTTCTGGCCTTCTCTAAACTTCTCCATCAACATCCTCAGAGCAAACATCACATCTGCGGTGCTCTTTCCTGGCATGAAACCATCTTGCTGCTCACTAATCATCACCTCCCTTCTTAACTGAGCTTCCACTACATAACTTCATGCTGTATCTCAAGTGGGCAACAGCGTTAAGGGTTCATTAATACCAGGATAAAAATAGTGTGAGTGGAGAGATTTTAAGTAAGGAATAAGAGGAGTGCAAAGTTAGAAAAACAGACAGAAAAGTAAAGTTAACCTTCTTGAAGGACAAACAGCAGGCACTTGAGGGAGAGCAGTGCTGGAGCTTAAGGGGTGTAAAATAGCTGTAGCACTTTGATAATCTCATTTCTTTGGCTTAAATTGTTTTATTTTTACCATAATACTCGGGTGTAGTACCATGTTAGCCATTATGGACGTAGCGAGACATCAAGCAAAACGACACCTTTTAGTAGCTAACTAAAAAGATTACAATATGCAAGCTTTCAAGGCAACTCATGCACCTTCTCCTGCCTGAGGAAGGGACCTGAGTTGCCTCGACACCTCGCATATTGTAATCTTTTTAGTTAGTTTTTCCACGTAAGTGAAATCATTTAATTTTACTTAAAAAAAAAAGAAATTAAAGCAGTTTTTGTAATCCTAAATTAAATTTTAATAAAGAGGCCAGTGCAACGCAAGTCCTGATGGATGTTGGACTTTTTAGATGATGGCTTGGAGGAGCCAGTCGTCAATGAGGGCTATATCTGCAGGAGATACCAGCTGATCTAAGCTCAGGGTCGCTGAACTGGAGGAGGAGTTGGCTGACCTGCGTTGTAGTAGAGAATTGGCGGACCTGGCTAGTGTGCACCTCCTAAGGTGGCGTGGTAGGAGATTCCAGACCAGACAGGTAGAGATAGGTGGGTCACAGTCACAAGGTGTAAGGTGAAGGGTGCACACTGTCCGCTGGCATCAACCCCAGAACTGGAAATTTCAAACTGTTTTCAGGTCCTTGTAGAGCTGGATGGTGTCTCTGATAGTTCTGAGGTGGTGTCTCACACGGTATGTTGCCTTCCAAGTGCACAAGTGGGGGACCTTCCTGGAAGGGTGGATTTGCTCTTGGCCCGAACAGGGATGGATCCAGTTGTCATTGTCCATGTTGGAACAAATGACATACATAGGGCTGTCAGTTCTGCAATCCATATTCAAAGAGTTAGGGGCCAGGCAGAGGAGCAACATCAACAACATCAACAACATTTATTTCTATAGCACATTTTCATACAAAAAGTAGCTCAAAGTGCTTTACATAATGAAGAAAAGAAAAATAAAAGACAAAATAAGAAATTAAAATAAGTTAACATTAGTTAACATAGAAAAGGTTTAAGGTCCGATGACCAGGGTGGACAGAAAAAACAAAAAAAAAAAAATAAAATCTGTAGGGGTTCCAGGCCACGAGACCACCCAGTCCCCTCTGGGCATTTTACCTAACTTAAATGAAAAAGTCCTCTTTGTAGTTAGGGTTCTCACGGAGTCACTTGATGCTGATGGTCATACAGACTTCTGGCTTTCAATCCATCCATTATTTTTGGAACATCATGGTACTTAGAGTAGATGGTGGTGGTGCAAGCCACCACCAAAAGGACACTGGAAAAGGAAACAGAAGAGAGAGTAGGGGTTAGTACAGATTTTAGAGCCACCATGAATGGGTATTATAATGAATTGGATATACAGAGTATCAGGGTTAAATTACAGTGAAGTTATGAGAAGGCCATGTTAAAATAATGTGTTTTCAGCAGTTTTTTAAAGTGCTCCACTGTATTAGCCTGGCGAATTCCTACTGGAAGGCTATTCCAGATTTTAGGTGCATAACAGCAGAAGGCCGCCTCACCACTTCTTTTAAGTTTTGCTCTTGGAATTCTAAGGAGACACTCAGTTGAGGATCTGAGGTTACGATTTGGAATATAAGACGTCAGACATTCCGATATATAGGATGGGGCGAGATTATTTAAGGCTTTATAAACCATAAGCAGAATTTTAAAGTCAATCCTGAATGACACAGGTGACCAGTGTAGTGACATCAAAACTGGAGAGATGTGCTCAGATTTTCTTTTTCTGGTAAGGATTCTAGCAGCTGTATTCTGCACTAGTTGCAAACGATTGATGTCTTTTTTGGGTAATTCTGAGAGGAGTGCGTTACAGTAATCTAGTCGACTGAAAACAAAAGCGTGAACTAATTTCTCAGCATCTTTCAATGATATAAGAGGTCTAACTTTTGCTATGTTTCTTAAGTGGAAAAAATGCTGTCCTAGTGATCTG